>NC_089584.1:93123254-93423254 GCF_019320115.1 Miscanthus floridulus | reverse complement strand
GATAAGATGTCACACGAGGATTCTCGGAACCGAGCTAGGGTTAGGGTATTCGAAGCACTATGAGGAATTGGCTGTGGATCAGTGACAATGATGAAGTTCAGGTTGCAGCGCAAAAGATGAGTAGCCTGATGAATCGGCAGAAAAGAAGGGCTTACCAAGGTTTAGGGTTAGACGACTCCGGCAAGAGGCAGAGCAGGGGTGTGGACAAGGCAACTCTGGCGAGCTACGGCGGCACGCGACTAGCGAGGGGGGCCGAGCGTGGTGGCATGGTGGCGCGTGGGGAGGCTTGGCGGTGCGGTGAGCTATGGTGGTGCGGGTTGTGCTGGCGCGATGGCGCGCGGGCAGGCTTGGGTGGAGTTAGCTGGACGGCGGCAAGACGAGGCTGCGGCGGCACGACTTGGTGGCGGCTCGGGCTAGGGCATGGTGGGATAAGGGCGAACAAGGGTATGGCTTGCGGTTAAATAGTTCCCCACATGTGATAGAAAAGGAAGTGGAGAAATGAGTCCTGAAGCCACGCAAGATCCACTGACCAGACGCTCCGGTGGTAGCGACCGGACACTACCACCCAGCGTCCGATCGATTCCAAAGAGGTCCAAATCCTCTAGAATCGGGACCGGACACGTCCGGTGGTCTATGACCGGACGCAGGCAGGGTCCGGTCAATACAACTTGTCCTTCCTTCGATCAACCGGACGCTGAACCCTTCCTGACCGGACGCACAGATGCAGCGTCCAGTCACTCCTTCACCAGCAGTTCACCTCCTGTGAATTGACCGGACGCTGGACAACAGCGTCTGATGCAGTGTCCGGTGCACCTTTTCCAGCAAATCTTCAAACTTCCTTCACGCTGCCTGTTCCCAATCAAGTCCCAACTTGAATAAGATCCAAATAAATACCAATTGGGACTAATGTGAGTGACCTCTCTCAAACCCTCATATTTTTCAAAATATTTTGCCTTAGGCTATAATTCTTTTTAAGAAAATAGGCAATAAGAGGGCAAATGGAACAAAACGACAAAACAACATTCATGCATATGCACTACTTGTAAGTAAATCTAGTTGCTTGTCAAGTTTGATCCAAGGTTAAGCTTCTTCACACGCTTTTGGGCGGTTATCTTAATCATGTTAGACAAGCCCTATATGCATTACCACAAATTAAATATGTTGTATATTACAATGAATGCAAGGGACAACACAAGCTCAATTTTTAGTGAAGTTACTAAAATCAAGTACATTGAGCTCATTCCGCAATCTACAAAATGTAGCCTCATCTAGCGGTTTAGTGAAGATATCCGCTAATTGATCTTCGGATCTTACACCTTCTAGTGATATATCATTTTTAGCCACATGATCTCTTAGAAAGTGATGGCGGATATCTATATGCTTGGTGCGAGAGTGTTGAACCGGATTATTTGCAAGTTTTACCACACTTTCATTGTCGCATAAAAGAGGTACTTTCTCTAGAACTACTCCATAGTCTAGCAAAGTTTGTTTCATGTATAATATTTATGCACAACAAGCACCCATGACAATGTATTCCGCTTCGGCGGTGGACAAAGCCACACTATTTTGTTTCTTGGAGGACCAAGACACAAGTGATCTACCAAGCAAATGGCACCCTTCGGATGTGCTCTTTCTATCAACTTTGCATCCGGTGTAATCCGAATCGGAATAGCCAATTAATTCAAATAAAGCTCCTTTGGGATACCAAAGACCAATGCTTGGTGTGTGCTTAAGATACCTAAGGATTCTTTTTACGGCAATTAAATATGTTTCCTTAGGACTAGCTTGAAATCTAGCACACATACACACATTAAACATGATGTCGGGCCTAGATGCGGTTAAATATAACAAGCTACCAATCATAGAACGGTAGAGAGTTTAATCAACCGGATTACCTCCCTCATCTAAGTCGAGATGTCCATTTATAGGCATTGGTGTCTTAATTGGCTTATATTCATCCATCTTGAATCTCTTGAGAAGATCTTTTGTGTATTTCTCTTGAGAGATGAAGATGCCTTCTTTCATTTGTTTGACTTGAAAACTAAGAAAGAACGTAAGCTCACCAATCATTGACATCTCAAACTCCTTCGACATCAATTCACCAAATTCTTTGCATGAGTCTTCATTTGATGATCCAAAGATGATATCATCAACATATACTTGACAAATGAAGATATGCCCATTAAGCTTCTTGGTGAATAGTGTAGTGTCGACCTTCCCAATGGTGAAGCCCTTCTCAATGAGGAAGTCCCAAAGGCGCTCATACCAAGCTCTTGGGGCTTGCTTAAGCCCATATAGTGCCTTGGACAACCTATAAACATGATTAGGATATCTAGGGTCTTCAAACCTGGGAGGTTGATCAACATAGACTAGTTCATTTATAAAGCCATTTAAAAAAGCACTTTTCACATCTATTTGATATAGTTTCATTTCATGATGTGATGCATATGCAAGAAGGATACGGATGGCTTCTAATCTTGCAACCGGTGCAAAGGTCTCTCCAAAATCCAAACCTTCAACTTGATAGAACTGCTTTGCAACTAGTCTTGCCTTGTTCCTCACAACAACACCTTGATCATCTTGCTTGTTGCGGAACACCCACTTCGTTCCAATGACTCTTGCACCTTTTGGTCGCTCTTTAAGAGTCCAAACTTCATTACGAGTGAAGTTGTTCAACTCTTCATGCATGGCATTGATCCAATCTGGATCTTTAAGAGCTTCTTCTACCTTGGTAGGCTCATAGCAAGAGACAAAAGAGTGATGAGCAATAAATGAAGTAAGTTTTTGAGATCGAGTCATCACACCCTTTGATGGACTCCCTATGATAAGATCTTGTGGATGATCTTGTAGGAGAGGTGTGTTTCTTCTATTGACCACTTGAGGAGGAGGTTGTGGAGCATCAACATCTTATGCTTGTACCACCATTTGCTCATGAGAGATATGAGTATCTTCATTTTCCACTCTCCCATCTTTTTCACCATCTTGTGGTACATTTGATGAAGAAGGTTGGTTAATGACTTGAACATCTTCTTCATCATCTTTTGGCTTGATGTCTCCCACCGGAATATTCTTCATAGCCTCCCTCAATGGTTCATCACCTACATCATCAAGATTCTCATGTGCTTCTTGGGAGCCGTTAGATTCATCAAATTCCACATCATATGTTTCTTCAACCAAGCCGGTGGCATGATTAAATACTCTATATGCTTTGGACTTCAATGAGTAACCAACAAGAAAACCTATATCACAACGTCTTTGAAACTTCCCTAGGTGTTGCCACTTCTTGTAGATGTAGTACTTGCAACCAAACACCCTAAAGAAGGAGACATCTGGCTTCTTCCCATTGAGCAATTCATACGGTGTCTTGATAAGGAACTTTTGAAGAAATAGACGGTTGGATGCATAACATGCGGTGTTGATTACTTCCGCTCATAGAGCTTCGGAGTGTTGTATTCATCTAGCATTGTCCTTGTAAGGGTGATCAAAGTCTAATTCTTCCTCTCAACTACACCATTTTGTTGAGGAGTATAGGTTGCGGAGACTTTATGTTTGATTCCAACTTCATCACAATAGGATTCAATATTTGTGTTGTCAAACTCTTTGCCATTGTCACTTCTTATCTTTTTGAGCTTCACTTCAAATTCATTTTGAGCTCTCTTAGCAAACTTCTTAAAACAAGATGCAACTTTGGATTTGTCATGAAGGAAGAACACCCATGTATACCTTGAATAGTCATCCATAATCACAAGACAATAGAGATTTCCTCCCAAACTCTTATATGTTGTTGGTCCAAATAAATCTATGTGTAGGAGTTCTAGCACTGTTGTGGTTGACATGAAGCTTTGGTTGGATGAGTGTTTGCAACTTGCTTGCTGGCTTGACATACACTACAAAGCTTGTCCTTCTCAAACTTCACATCCTTCAACCCTCTCACCAAATCATTCTTCATAAGCTTCTTGAGTGAGCTCATCCCAACATGAGCAAGTCTTCTATGCCATAGCCACCCAAGTGTTGTTTTGGTGAATAGGCAAGTCTTCAAGTTTGCATCTTCGGAGGTGAAGTCAACTAGATATAAGTTGTTGTATCTAAATCCATTGAATATCACTTGTTTGTCATCTACTTTGGATACAACAACATCCTTCTCGGTGAATAAGCATTGGAAACCAAGATCACATAATTGCCCAATGGATAGCAAGTTGAAACTCAATGAGGCAACATAGAGCACATTGGAGATGGAATGATCATTTGATATTGCTACTTTGCCCAATCCTTTAACCTTGCCCTTTGAATTATCTCTAAATGTTATTTTCTCTTGTCCATCTACCTCTTCATCTAGTGAGGTGAACATACGAGGATCACCGGTCATATGTTGAGTGCAATCACTATCAATAACCCAATGACTTTCACTGGTCTTGTAGTTCACCTACACACAAGAGATTCAAGCTTTAGGGATTCAAACTTGTTGAGGGCCCTTCACCTTCTCAACAAGTGACTTAGCCATCCAAATCTTCTTAGGCCTACTCTTGTTGGAGGGTCCTAAGAATATGACTTTCATTTTTCCACTAGAATCTTTTCTAAGCATGTAGTGAGCATTAAAAGCAAAGGGTCTAGCATGCTTGAGCAATGGTTGTGGTGGTGGAGTTTGACACTCATGAGCAAAGTGGCCTTCTTGTCCACACTCAAAACATCTCTTTGGCTTTAGCTTTGGCTTTGATTGTTGGTGTTGAGCTTGAGCCTTCTTCTTCTCTACACTTGTCATATATCCAATGCCACTTCTATCCATCTTCATGACGGTATTCATGAGTAGCTCACTTTGGAGATGCTTGCCTCTAGCAAACTTGCTCAATCCCACCTTGAGATGCTCTTTCTCCATCTTGAGCTTCTTGTTCTCTTCCTTGAGAATATCATTGTTCTTCTCTTCCTTGAGTTTCTTATTTTCTTCTTTGAGCTTCTCATTTTCAAGGATCAACTCTTTGTCATGATCAAGAGTTTCTAGCACAATGGTGTTATGACTTTTCATCTCTTCAAGATCTTTCATGAGCTTCTCATGGTCACTCTTGAGCTTGACATACTCATCATAGTCATTGCACTCAACCACTTGCTTGCCTTTGCTACTAGATCCATGCTCAATGCTCTCATCAATTAAATCATCACATGAGGTAGCTATATCAATCTTAACAACATGGTTAGTAGCAACATGTGGCTTATTTGGTAAGAATTCTTGTGCAATAACAAGGGTATCATAATTGATCTTTAGAGTTGTATATTCATCTTTTAGCTTGTTGTGACTAATGATAAGCTCATTGTGCACCCACTCAAGTTTATCATGTTTATCTTTAAGCTCTTTCTTGGAAGATTTGAGCTCTTTGAGTTTGGATGATATAGAGTCATTTATTTCTTTGAGCTCATCATTAGCCTTTTCCAATGTATCACACTTAGCTAAGAGTGAATCATTTTTAGCATCAAG
The DNA here is from genome assembly GCF_019320115.1 of Miscanthus floridulus. NCBI lineage: Eukaryota > Viridiplantae > Streptophyta > Magnoliopsida > Poales > Poaceae > Miscanthus > Miscanthus floridulus. Next base: position 93,417,787 of record NC_089584.1, on the reverse strand, counting down.
TTTTTCATTTGTAGCTCTATTTTTTCTAATGATCTTAGTGTATTTTCTTAATATTTTGACAAGATCATCATATGTGGGTGAATCATCATCGCTATCACTATCATCATCACTAGCTTGCTCATCATCACTACTATCATCACCCTTAGTTACCTTGCGTTCACCCTTGGCCATAAGGCATAGGTGTATAGAGGATGATAGCGATGGTGGCGGTGAGGATGCAAGATCAATAGCAATGGCGGCCACCTTCTCATTGTCACTCTCATCATCGGATGATCCACTTGATGAATCAATGTCCGTGAGCCAATCACCGACAATATAGGCCTTGCCACTCTTCTTCTTCTTGTAGAAGTCTCTCTTTTTGCCATCTCTCTTCTTATATGGCTTGTTCTTTTTCTTTTCATCTTCATCATTTGAATCATCTTTCTTGCCCTTGTTCTTGAACTTGTCTTTCTTGGGCTTTGTGCATTGATGAGCTAGGTGGCCAAGTTTACCACAATTGTAGTAATCCATCTCGGAGATTGGCTTTCTTCTTGAGCTAGTGAAGAACTTCTTCTTCTTGCCATCAAACTTGATGCCACTCTTATTTAGCTTCTTTAGCATCTTGGCGGTCTTCTTCACCATGAGAGCAAGACTTTCTTCATCATCTTCATCACTTGAGCTCTCATACTCAAGTCTTGCCTTGCCCTTATCTTGGCTAGCTTTGAATGCTAAGTCCTTCTCTTTCTTCTTTGTAGAGGATGAGCCATCTTGTGGTGTGATGTGCATGTACATCTCATGAGCATTGATCTTTCCCAAGATTTGTGTCGGTGTAGCGGCGGAAAGATCACCTTGATATAGCACGGTCACAATGTGCCCATATTTGTCAATGGGGAGGACACTCAAGATCTTTCTCACAACGTCAGATGGTGACATTTGAGTAAATCCAAGCCCATTGACTTCCTCTACAAGAACATTTAAACGAGAATATATTTCATTAGCACTTTCTTTGGGAAGCATCTCAAAAGAATTTAGCTTTTTAATCATAAGATGATAGCGTTCCTCACGCTCACTCTTGGTTCCCTCATAGAGCACACAAACGTCCGACCATAGTGCATGGACGTCTTTATAGTTCCTTACACGATTGAACACATCTTTACAAAGGCCTCTAAAGATAGTGTTGCGAGCCTTTGTATTCCATTTTTCATAGTTTACTTCATCGCCTTAGAGTTGTGCGGCATTCTTAGGTGTTGGGAACCCTTGAGAGGCGGCTCTAAGAATTCCAACATCTAGAGCTTCTAGGTAAGCCTCCGTGCGAATTTTCCAATATGGAAAATCATCCCCCTCAAAGATAGGAGGAGGTCCATCCCCATGAGACATCTTGCTCTAAGCGGTTAAGCTTAAAAACGTGAGCACAAGGCTCTGATACTAATTGAAAGGATCAAGATGCCCAAGAGGGGGGGGTGAATTGGGCTAATTCTAAATTTTCTTGCAATAATCAAATCCTACGGATAGCCCAATTAACCCCTTGTGCCTAAAAAAGTGTTTCTATCAAATCAACGCACAAAACACTTACAACCTATGTTCTAAACTTACTCTAGCATAGCAATTCTATGAATGTAAAGACAAGTATTGAATTGCTCAAAGTAAATACTTAAAGTAAATGCTCAAAGTAAATGGAGAGAGGAACGCGGCGATGTTTTGCCAAGGTATCGGAGAGTCACCACTCTCCACTAGTCCTCGTTGGAGCACCCACGCAAGGGTGTAGCTCCCCCTTGATCCGCGCAAGGATCAAGTGCTCTCTACGGATTGATTCTTCGACACTCCGTCGCGGCGAATCACCCATAACCGTTTACAACTTGAGTTGGGTCACCCACAAGCTCCACCGGGTGATCACCAAGCTCCCAATCACCACCAAGCCGTCTAGGTGATGGCGATCACCAAGAGTAATAAGCACAAACTCTCACTTGACCACACGAAGCCTAATAAGAAGATGGATGCACACTTGTCTACTCTTGATTCACTAATGAGGTTTTACTCTTGGATTCTCAAATCATAAACACCTCACTAGGACCTTGCTCTTCTTGACACTCACAAACGTGTTTCTCAGCTATTGGAATGAGCAAAAGTAACTCCACTCACAAGTGGAGCTTCTATTTATAAGGCAGCCTGAAAAACGAACCGTTATGAGCTTCTGCGGGGTGACCGGACACTCCGATCGTTTTGACCGAATGCTCCGATCAGTTCAACCCGCGCAACAGTTTACACGTGATGACCAGACGCTATCAGGGTCCGGTCAGTACTGACCAAACGCATCCGGTCGCACTTGGATGCTTATTGTAAACGACCGGACGCTGGATACTCAGGGTTTGGTCACTCTTTCTCAAGTCTGGACCCTTACTGGAGTCGACCGGACGCTGGCCCTCAATGTCCGGTCACATGACCTTCCAGCATTCAGTCACACCAGACTTGTTCTTCATGGTCAAATGAACTGACCGGACCCTGCGGCCAGCGTCCGGTTACACCGGAGCCAACGTCCGGTCAGTATTTGACCCTCCATTCACTTCCAACTCTCGATCATATGTGAATGAAGTTTGCTCCAAAGGATCTTAGGCATTCATAGGAGCTACCTAGAGCTAGTTTTAATAAGTGTGCACCACACCTAACTCACTAGACTCAACTAGGTTAAGCTACCCATTTATACCCCCTTAATAGTACGACCAAAGGAAAAAAACAAAGTCCTAAACTACTCTAAGTGTCTCTCCAACTTCAATTGACACTTAGAACTAGTTATCCTTAACCTTGTCGTCTATCCTTTGAAAACCGAAATGATTTCCATCGTAGGGGCATGACAACCTCGATTGCCCAATCGATCTCCATTACCATGACCTAACTTAATTGCCTCTGCAAAACACACGTTAGTCATAGTAATCTTGTATTGACATTAATCACCAAAATCCAACTAGGGGCCTAGATGCTTTCACCTTGCACCGCATTTGGCCACGGCTGCGGACTAGCGCCGCGCGCGTGCTGCTGCTGCCTAGCTCGGCCACCGAACGAGGGGGGCCACTATCGGTGTTTTGAGTTGCCACTAACTAGTAAATTTCTAATATTGCGCGTCTGGCTCGGATGATGTGCTAAGAGAACACAAGGTTTATACTGATTCGGGCAGAATGTCCCTACGTCTAGTTTGTTGCTGCTGCTCGTATTACTAGCACTAAAAGTTCATAGTAGGGGTTACAAACGGTCAAGAGAGGGACATGTCCCAAGTATCTGGTGAGAGAAGCGAACAGGTGTCGAGAGCTCGGTTGCTTCCCGCCTGTGTGCTCGTGTGTTCTGATCGGTTCGGGGCTCGATGGGTTTGAGTCCGAATTGATGTGATGTGTTGCGATGCCCCTTATGGGACGCCTTGCTTTCCTTTTTATAGATCAAGAGAAAGTAATAGTTATAGTAGAGGAGAAAAGAGGAGAAATGAGAAGTAGAAGAAGTCCTCAAGAATCGCCGGGTCCTTCTCTTCCTTCACACGGGTCCCGCCGACCCTATAGACGTCAACAGGGACAACTCCACGCTGTGCCCCTATCCGTCACTGGCGCCATGCGCAGGCGTCGTCTCCCGGTTGTGGCGCTCCACTCCGTCTTGGCAAACGTCGTGGTGAACTGACGTGTCTGTTAGTGTTCGTACAAGAGTTAGGCAGAATAGCACTAGTACACCCGACGTTGTTCCTGATGTGAATCCCCAGGTATGGCTCATCATGGCCACGAGTTATATCGAGGTGTGCCAGTGCCCTCTCTGGTGTTAGAGCTTTGACCTAGGGCCATACGCTTGGACCTGGAGTGGTTGGCGGCGGTATGGGTCTTTGTCGAGCGAGACGGATCCCCGGCCTTGGGGTCAGTCGAGGCGGAGTCCCCCCTAGAGGCCTGGCGAGGCAGAGCCAACCCTCATAGGTTGGGTGAGCCGGAGCCCGCGGCCTTCGCGGCCTTGGTGTCGGGTGAGGCAGAGCCCGCCCCCAGAGGTCGGGCGAGGCGGAGCTCACGGCCTTGGTGTCGGACAAGGCAGAGCCCGCCCCTAAAGGTCGGGCGAGGAGGAGTGCAGACCCAAAGGTCAGGCGAGGCGGATCCCGCCCCTAGAGACCGGGCGAGACAGAGCTAGCCCTTAGAGGTCGGGCGAGGCGAACCCCGTCCTCAGAGGTCTGGCGAGGCGGAGCGCAGACCCAAGGGTCAGGGAGGCAAGGCGAGGTGGAGCCAGCCCTCAGAGGTGGGCGAGGTGGAGCCTGTCCTCAAAGGTCGGGCGAGGAGGAGCGCAGACCTAAGGGTCGCCCGAGGCGGAGCCCACCCCTAGAGGCTGGGTGAGGCGGAGTTAGCCCTTAGAGGTCGAGCAAGGCGGAGCCCGTCCCCATAGTTCGGACGAGGCGGAGCCCGCCCTCAGAGGCCGGGCGAGGCGGAGCCCGCCCTCAGAGGCCGAGCGAGGCGGAGCTTGCGCACCTAGGGGTCGGTTCGAGCAGTAGTCGCGCTCTTGTCTGCTCGGATAAATCAATGTTGATGGTTATTATCTCCTACTCTTTGGGTAACCTAGTATTGGTTCCCAACAGCCACCGAGCGTGCTGGACCTTGGGAAGACGCTGGCATGGGCGAGCGCGGCTAGCGGAGCAGCGTGCCACCAAGCACGCCGAGCAGCAGAGGAGCGCGACCGAAGAAGCGGTGGACCGACGAGCGGAGGAGCGCGGAGAACCGAGAGCGGGTGGCGACGAGACTTGGGCGACGGCTTAGCCAAGCCTAGCCACAGAAAAACGGAATCCCATCTCATTTTTCCAGAGCCTGGCTAAGTCTTCTCAAGATAACTAAACAACTAGAAGTTAGCTTTAGGGGGTGTTTGGTTCTAGATACTAAAGTTTAGTCTCTGTCACGTCGGAAGTTCGGACGCTAATTAGGAAGACTAAACATGAGTTCATTATAAAAGTAATTACACAGAAGAAGACTAATTTACGTGATGAATCCGTTAAGCCTAACTAATCCATCATTAGCACATATTTACTGTAGCACCATATTGTCAAATAATGGACTAATTAGGCTTAATAGATTCGTCTCACAAATTAGGCTCAATCTATGCCGTTAGTTTTATAATTAGTCTATATTTAATACTTTAAATTAATGTCAAACATCCGATGTAACGGGAACTGAAATTTAGTCTGTAAAACCAAACATCCCTTGAGCCGGCGAGTTACTGGCAGATCCAACCAATCCTGAAACATGGCCACAGAACAACATCCTGGCTTTCCTAGCGTTAAGGTTGTCCACACTGCGCACCTGCAAACCGGCCGGTACGCCAGGTGTAGCGTGCGCGCGCCTGTATCGCGCACGGGCGCGTAGCGGCCGGCCGGTACGCGCGCTATACCAGAGGTGCACTGTGCACGCATGAAAAAACACTGTAGCAGGAGAGAGAGAGAGTTAGGGAGAGAGAAGGGGGAGGGAGGAGAATAAAATATGGAATAGTGGGTATAGAGTATGGGATAGAGATAACATGGATGCGAAAAAAAATAGATATAGAGTAGAGAATCTTGATGATTAAAATAGAATATTTTTTTTAAAGATAAAAATAGAGGTGGACGAGTGCGGGTAGCCGAACTCCCGGACAAAACTCCCGACGCGTCAACGCGCGGACGAGACAAAAAGCCGGCCGCGCTGCCCAGCTGGCTCCCACGCCTCGCCAGCTGGGACCACGCCCCTCGAGGGCTCCGCATGGCAGCCACTTCACGCTGGACCTGTCCGCGCATCGGGGGTGGCCGTATCTCCCGCCCTCGCGCTCGCAGTGGCGGGAGCGCTGTTTCGGTTAGGTGGCGTCCTCGTAATAAGGTACCCAAACTGAGGGCTTTCTAGGCGTCAGGTAGATGCTACAGAGTCTCCAAAAGGACAAGACCATGGTTGTTTCGCTTGCTCGCTAGTGTGCGTTTCTAACGCTCCCCGCACATCATCAGTGGAGAAGAAACCTCCGCTCTCTAGATCAGGTTCTGGCTGAGCACGCGACCCATCCCTTCAGTTTCAGGTAACCTCCTCCTCCTCCCGTGTCTTGGTCTGGATTTTGATTTCCATCTGTTGCTGTTGGCTTCTGTTCCCCTGAGTTGATTTGATCTGATAGGTTGCTGTGCTTGCAACCGGTTTGCGATCTCTGATCATGCTTTGCCTTTTCTTTTCATTTCTTCAGATCTTGTTTCGGGTTCAACAAGCGAGGGAGGGAGTTATAGAGAAGAGCTGGAGAGGCGACATTCCGGCGGTATGTCTCTTGATTTTCTCAGTTTTTATCTGGTTTCTTGTTTCCCCGATTATGTGGGCTGCTGTGATGTTCTTGCTCTTGCGGTACTCTAGAAATTTCTGTAGGAATGTGTGTGGGCGTGTGCGATCTTGGATGGATCGTTGTGGCCTTGTGGGCCTGCACGTTCTGATGTGGCAGCTGACATGGATCGCTGCAGAAGCTTAAGATTACACCGGTGTTCCAAAGTCTTAGCCTTCGTTGCCTCTTGCATGTTTTTCTTCCTTTCTGGATATGTGATTATATCTGCGGAGTGGTTGGCACTTGTCAGTCGTCACTCTTTAACTTCCTCTCTGTGTTCATGCATTAGTTTTCTGAATATTCCTTCGCTAGCTGGGACCCGCATGTTTGTTACCACTGGTTGATGATTTCATAAGACAAAATACTACTTGCCATATGGCGCTGGTCTTTCCCCAATCAGCTCGCATATCAGTATGTACTGGTATGCCATGAACAATATACTGGGCTCATGCTCAGCACGACCCATATGGCATTTCAAATAGGGTACCCTTTCAAATATGCATCTGAACTTACGCATTTTTTTTGACAACTTACGCAGTTATGCTGCCCAAGAGGTTGGGCGACGACGAGACTCGGTAGATGAAAATGGATAAAATGTTTATAATGTACTCATCCAGATTGCAATTTAGCTCAGTCAGACTCTGGTTTTGAGATGTCCTTGTAGGCATAGAAGATGAACATGTCCATGCTTCTCACAGGCTACAATATCTGTATGAGTACATTATAAACATCTCTATAGATCCATCTGGTTATTTAGTAGTACTGTCCATGCTAACATAAGACAACAGATATATGCCACTATATTGCTAGTGCAATGAACTTCCAAAGTGTCTTTCACAAGTAATCAGTATTATCTAAAAAAGAATACCTTAGTCTTAATATATGCTGTTAATGGTAATGCTGTGGTAGTTCATAAAAGTTTCTTTTCTTCTGTCAACCATGATTTGCCAAGATCCAAACTGCAAATGTAATTCCATACTTGAAATGTTTGACATTCTACTTGGTCCTAGTGCAATAGCATCAGCGTCAAAATAGCTTTACCGGTGCTACTAATTTTGGCTCCAAATTCTGCATACGAGCTTCACAAATTAATGCCTTTGTGCATTCTGGAAATATACCTGTACATTCAACTCTCCAATTTTGCTAACTTGGTCTTGGTGATATACACCCCTTCAAAGACGTTCAATCTTTTCCAATTTACACTTATTCAGCTGTGTGTGCAGAGAGTATTTTCAATCATTAATTACGTTCAAAAAAAGTATTTTCTGTCATTAACTAGTTAAACCATTTACATTGAAAAAGCTATATTTGTTTTCTTGATCTTTTGGATATCTTTTTGCTATTCTAGATGAGATATTATGCACGGACGACTTCCTACTCATTGTTTTCCTTTCCTTTTTACACATTCAGGAGCAAAGCTAATCAGGAGTTGCAGCATGATATGCCCTCAATTATGATCAATTTGGTCTGAGAAACATTTTCTGCAAAGAAATAGTAAAGCTAAAGCTTGTGGATACAAGAACTTCAGCATGACGAAGAAACACAAAATTAGAAAGTCCAAGCATCTTTTAGAGAGCAAAAAGGGTATTCTCTTAATTCAAGATTAATATTTACTCAAATGAATTTTTATGTACATAAAGGGATCTCAATGTGCCTTTATAAATGAAATTGTTTCGCGTCAAGAGAATATTCCTACTTATGTACTGTTTTTTTTTGCCATTCTGTTTGGCTGATCTCAATGTGGTTACAATACCACATTAACATGCCTGAGTCATACATGTCCAGTTTTCATTTTTTTGAAACAAATGTGTCCAATTTTCATCGTTAAAATGCTTTTGATATAGCTAAAATCGCATTGTTTTAGAAGAACTCTGCCTTATTCTTCAACTAATGGCTCTCCTGTTTCTAGCGAGCCGTTGTCTGAAAACAATAGTGTTATTTTGTTTTTTCAGATGTTGATGAAAATGTGGAGAACATTTTAAGAATGATAAGAGAGGAAAACGAAAAGACTGAGAATGAACAAGATGATTCTGGAAATCCCGTCAAGAAATCAAAGCTATCTTCCCTTGTGAAGGGCTTCCATGAGGACTATCAATACCTTCACAAGCACTACAAACAGCTAATTAGCAAGCTAGAAACTGTTGGCCACAGTTCCTCAGGTTCAGATTCATCTGATTCAGACGTGGAAGGCGACAGATCAGACAATAATGTAACTACACCAAAAGTAGTGTTGAATGAAGAAAATGGTCTGAACCGTAAGCTTGATGAGCATCATAGCATGGAAGCAGAAAATGAGAAGCTAAAACAAAGTACAGAAGAACAAGCCAAGGAAATATCTGATCTGAAGCAGCTACTAGAAAAAGCAATCAAGGATAAAGAAGCTACAAGAGGAGAGTTAAGTTTAGAGGTTGCAAATTTGTCATCTGAGAATGAAAATCTGAAATCATTAGTTGAAACTGCAAAGAGGGAGGAAGGAGACTTGCTTAACATCATAAAATCTAAGGAGAATGAGGTCAAAACATTGTCTAGTGAGATGCAAACTATTGAAGAAGAGAGAGATAACCTGAAGATGTCAATTGTAGACATGAAGAAGGAGATGGAAGATCTGAACAAACAGCTGAAAGATACAGTGGATAAATGCAGTGTCATGGCATCAGAGCTAGAGAAGTCCCTGAAGGCTGAGAAAGAGGTGCAGATCTTGTTTGAAGAAAACCAGAACGTGAAGAACCATAACCTGATGCTGTCGGTGGAGCATGATAACCTGAAAAGACTTCATCATAACTTAGATAATGAGTGCTCTCAACTGAAGGCAACCATTGCGGAAGCCAAAGCTGAAAATGAATCATTGACCACAGAAAATCATTCAGCTGAAAGAGAACTCGAGCAACTGAGGGTGGAAATAGATGGCCTGAAGGCTGAGACCACAGAGATAAGGAACAATCTGGACAAGGAACGTAGTACTGCAGCAGAAGAAAAAGAAAGGCTAACATCAGAAATTTCTATGTACTTGAGTGAGTTAAAGGAAGCACAGTCTAATGTTAAGGATCTAGAAAAGGAACTGGAGTCAACAAAAAGTGTTCTCAATAGTCATATTGCGGAGCTACGGAAGGAGAAGAATTCTGCCACATCAGAGATAGAGCGGCTAGAGGCTTCTTTGATGAATCTTGAGAACGATCTGTCACAGCAACTTGATAGGATTTCAGATATGCAGAAGACTAATGAAAACCTGGAGCTGGCAAATTCTAACCTGCATAATGAGATTGTAGAAGTACAAGGACAAAAGAATGAAGCTGTTGCTTCTATAGTTAATCTCCAGAGCATGTTAGAACAGCAAGTACAAGAGATTTCAAATCTTCAGGAGGCCAACAAAGACCTCAAAGCAGCAAAGACCGATCTGTATAATGAGGTTACGGTACTTCAACAGGAGAAAAATGTAGCACTCGCTCAGTTACAAGAATCTGAGGCTCAAATCAAGAATCTTCAGATTGACTTGGAACAGCAGCGCAACCAAATTTCAGTTATCCAGCAAGCAAATGAAGAAATGCAGGATAAAAATTATAGCTTGCACAAGCAACTGGAAGAAACTAGGACTAATCTGCAAGTGGAGATCATTGCATTACAAGGAGAGAAGGAAGAGGCCATCAATAGCTTACAGCAGTCAAATGATTCACTCAAGACCCTAGAAGTCCAGTTAGAGCAGCAAAGAGAACAAATTTCTGTTCTGCAGCTTGCTCATGAAGACTTGCAAAATAGCAATTCCAACCTAGAGATGCAATTGGAAGAGGCGAAGGTTAGTCACTATGCTGAAATTTTAGCATTACAAGATGAAAAGAACAAGATTATTTCAGAGTTGCAGCAGTCCGATGGTTGTATCAAGAACCTTAGAATTGAGTTGGAGCAAGGAAAAGAGCAAACCTCAATCTTGCATCATGCTAATGAAGATATGAAGAATAACATTTCTGTCTTGGAGAAGCAATTGGAGGAGGTCAGGAGCAGTTTGCATGCTGAAATTGCAGAAGTACGTGCAGAGAAGGACACAGCTCTATCCGAGTTACAGATGTCTCAGATTTCCGTCAGGAACTTAGAGAGTGTGCTAGAAAAGCAAAGTGAGAACATTTTAACGCTAGAACAAGATAATGATAAGTTACACAATAAAATATGTACCTTGACAGAGCAAGCAGAACAAGCCAAGGCTGAGCTGCATAAGGAGGTAGCGGCAATACAAGAAGAGAAGGATACAGCGCTATCACAACTAAGGCAGTCAGAGATTTCAATACAAGATTTTGAGAATGAGGTGACACGACTGAAACAGGAACTTTCCGTCCAGCTAGAAAACAATTCCATCTTGGACAAGCAGTTTGAAGAAGCCAGGAGCAACCTGCATGCTGAAATTTCAGACCTACGTGCAGAGAGGGACACATCTCTATTGGAGTTACAGACGTCTCAGGCTTCTGTCAAGAATCTTGAGATTGTGGTTGAAAAGCAAACTGAGAACATTTCAACTCTACAGCAAGCTAATGATGAGTTACATAAGAACATCTATACTTTGACTGAGCAATCACAAGAAGCCAAGGCGGAGATGCAGGATGAGTTGAAGGCAATACAAGAAGAGAAGGATGCAGTGCTAACACAACTGAAGCAGTCAGAGACTTCAGTGCAAAATATTGAGAATGAGGTGACACGATTGAAAGAGGAGCTTTCAGTCCAACTAGAAAACAATTCCACCTTGGACAAGCAGTTGGAAGAGGCAATGTTGAAAGTGTCTAACCTACATGATAATCTTGAGAAGGCCCTGGCTGAAGCAGCTTGTCAACTTGATGGCATGAGTACAAAAACAAAAGATCTGGAGAAGACAATCAATCTATTGTCTTCTCAAAAGACTAAGTTGGAGAAGGATCTGAAAATTATGATTGAAGCGTGCACAGAAAATATGTCATTTTTGGCAGGATTTGAAGATAGAGTTACACAAAAAATTTCTCATCATGAGGCAGGACTGAAGATTCTCCACCAGAGCCTTAGAGGGGCTGTTCGTAGCTGTCAGAGACTTCAGTATGCATATGATGAGGTGTCCACAAGGGCATCACATCTTGAGATACTTAAGAGGAGTCAGATGGAGCAGATAGATCAGCTAGAGCAGAAAAACACAGAAACTGTGGACAAACATCGGCTTCTGGAAGAAGAGAAGTTGTCTGCAAATAAGGAGAATATTAAGCTACAAAAGCATGTCCAAGACCTTGAAGTTCAGCTCCAGCTAGCAAAGCAGAAGCTGAAAGTTACCGAGGCAGAAAGCAAATGCAAAGAAGAGAGATATGCAGCGGCAGTGGAAGTGTTGCGGGCAGAGATCCGTCATCTTGAACAGTCAGTACAGCAGTTTTCAGGGAGAGTCAGCTTGCTGGAAGGAACTCTCCTGCAAGTTAAAGGACATGCTGAATCAGGGGTCTCTAAATGGGCTGACAAACTGGATGAGCTAGAAACAGTCTTCAATCTGAATTTTTTGCTCTTCATTGACCGCTCATCTGCATGTAGTGACGAGCTTAAAGTCCTGAGGAAGAAGGTACATGATCATCTTAATGAACAGAAGAAACTTGCCAATGTGAACAATGAGCTGGCTATTAGGTTGAAAGAGAAAGAAATGGTGGTATCAGAAATGGTGAAGAGTGCAGCTGAGGCAGAGGCAAAGATGCTCCAGCTCAAGAAGACAGTCGACGAGAAAGAAGACGAGCTAGCAGCTAGAGGGCAGCAGAAGAGAGAAGCCATCAAGCAGCTGAGCGACACCATTGTTTACCACAAGAACTATAGCGATGACCTGGTGCGCTACATCCGCAGTCATAGTCGGCCTCGCCTCCCGTTCTGCCTCTAAATTTGAAAGTCAGTGAAAGATGTAAAGGCTTCATTCTAGCTGTGAATTTTTGCAGTAAGGAGACCATTGCCATTTTTCTTATGTTTCATATATAGGGCTCAAATACTTCCTGGAGGTAGTCATATACTCATATTCAGTGGCTTGTGCATTCTATTCGCTACTAAGGGGACTGCTGTATTAATTAATTTATTTGTTTTGCCTTATCTTTTTATCGGATTCGTCAACATACTACCTGAGACTGCGAAGGAAGGCTCAAGAAATATTCAGATTTGCAGTTTTCAATCCAAATTCGCACAGGAAGGTAACACGGCTAGTAAAGAATCTTTGCCACATTTTGGCTGTTCATGACAGATTACAGGATTGTCTTCGTTCTTCCTCAGTTTTGGTTCAGATTAGTCAGTCCCCTGCAAACTCACCATGCATTGGAGTTTATATTTAAACTTCCCTCATCTTGGAGCCTTTTGTAATTGATTGCTAAAAGGCGTATGAAAACTATCACCAGATCCATCATTGGCTGCACTTTATCAGAAGTCAAATCTGTAGGCTGAGTTTCTAGTAACTTTCTACGCACTTTTTCAAAAGTAATTTTCTATGAAGAATTCTGTTGACAAATGGAATCCACTATGCCAGCAATCATCCTATCGGTGTTTTGAATCACCGGCTAGTAAATTTCTAGTTTGCACGTTTGACCCGGATGGTTGTGCTCGGAGGACACAAGGATTTATACTGGTTCAGGCGGAACGTCTCTACGTCCAGTCTGCTGCTGCTTGTGTTACCGCCTTATCGGCACTTAGTTTATAGTAGGGGTTACAAACAGGTGAGAGAGAAAGAAGGTCCTAAGTCTCTGGTGAAAAGAGTGAGTTTGGTTGAGCTCTTTGTCTACTGCCGAGTGCCTAAGCCGTTCAGACGTGTTAGATGTGTCTGTTGGAATTTCCCCCTCCGCGGGGTGTCATGCTTCCCCTTTTATAGATGAAGGGAGAGATGTAGATTACATCGGAGAGAGAGAAAGAGACGAGGAGAGGAAGGCTTCTGGGATTGCAACGTCTTCCATCTCCTTTACGCAGGTCCCGCCGGCCCTGTAGATGACGACGGGGACTCCTCCACGTCACTGCCCTGTTTGTCACTGATGCCGTACGCGGGCGTCGTCAGCCAGTCGTGGCACTCCATCCCGTTCCAGCGGACGGTATGGCTCGTTGACGTCTCCGCCTGAGGTCGTACGGGGAGTAGGTAGTACAGCGCTGGCACGCCCGATGCTGTTGGCGACGTGCGTCCTCAGTCGTGGCCCGTCGTGGCCGTAGGTCACGTCAAAGGCGCGCCCGCTCTCCTTCTGGCGTCAGAAGTTTGACCCTGGACTCGTACTTTCAGATCCGTAGTGGTTGGGGGCGGTACGGACCTCTGTGGGGCGAGGGGGAGCCCGCGCCGTCGGGGGTCGAGCGAGGCGAAGCCCGTGCCCTCGGGTTCGGGCGAGGCGAAGCCCACGTCCTTGGGGTCGGGTGACCCGGATCCCATATCCTTGAGGTCGGATGAGACGGAGCCCACGCTCTCGGGATTGGACGTGGCGGAGTCCACGCCCTCAGGGTTAGGCGAGGCGAAGCCTGCGCCCTCGGGGTCAGGCGAGACGGAGCCCGCGCTCTCGGGATTGGGCGAGGCGGAGTCCGTGCCCTTGGGGTCGGACGTGACGGGGCTCTCGCCCGAAGGGTCGGGCGTGACGGGGCTCTCACCCGAGGGTTTGGGCGAGACGGAGCCCGTGCCCTTGGGGCCGGGTGACCCGGATCCCGTATCCTTGAGGTCGGGCGAGACGGAGCCCGCGCCCTTGCGGTCGGGTGACCCGGATCCCATATCTTTGAGGTCGGGCGAGATGGAGCCCGTGCCCTCGGGGCCGGGTGACCCGTATCCCGTATCCTTGAGGTCGGACGAGACGGAGTCCGTGCCCTCAGGGCCGGGCGAGACCAAGATACGCTCTTGACCATCCACGGGAGTTAGCGCGGCCATTAGGTTCCTTCTTCCGGGTATCCCGGACGCATCCCCGCCATTGAGGTTTAGATACTCAGTTCCAATTTTTTACTTTACCAACGCTTAACAGTATACTGATGACTATGCCATAAGCCCGTCAACGAGTGGGGTGGGGTGGGGTTGGATCGCAGGCATACCTGAAACTGCGTTGCACCAGTGCGGTCATTGGCTTGTGACGAGCTCGTTGTAGCGTCAGCTTGCGCCCACGCGGAGCGCGCATCATGGTGGCAAACGCGCGGCGGCGCACGCCATTGCAGGCAGGGCTCCGGGCGCCGACGGCGCGCGTGCTGGGAGACTGGGAGAGCAAAACGGCTGCGTGAAGCGGGAGCGGGGAGACACAGGTAACGAAGACACGAGCCAGCGATGGAGGCGGTCGCGCGCGGAGCTTGGCGAAGGCGAACAGGCGAGGCGACGGAGCCCCGCCGGCCACGGCTGGTGCCGCCGTGTCCTTGCAGGCCGTGCCGTTACCGCAGCCCCGCTGGTGCCTCGCGCGTTCGCCTGTTGCGCCGCCGGTAGCCCACCTACAAGAACTGGGCTTGGTGGGTCCGCAGCCACGACAGGCCCATACTTGAGATCACAGCGACACCGAGTATACGGCCCATGTTGTCTCAACAATACCGTTGGCATATGCTCCACTTGATCCTCTCAAAATTGGAAAACTTCACAAACGAAAATAGCGTTGTCTGTTCCTTGGAACATGAGATGGATACTACAACTGAACTTTGATCGTGAGATGAACGTCTTGTCACAGGTAAATGACATTTTAAAATTATATCTATCGACGATTCTAAACTTTAATCATTATTATATTCTTATGTCTAAAATATAGGAAACGTATATTTCTATGAAACTGTTCTTTTTAAGACAAGTCCACCGGTATCACTTTTAATCCAAACATCAAAAGCAACACATAAAAGTAATTTAGGGTAAAAAGTTTAGATGATTGCCCTTACATTGTCTGATTTGGAAGGGTACATGCGAGAATAATTATACTAGAGAAAAATTTACTGGTCTTGAAACTTGTCTCGAGTTCTCCCTGATACTTTTAGATTGCACATTTGGCTCCATAAACTTGTCCCAAGTTCTAATCCCGGTCCTAGTACTTGCAAACTGCATGTTCGACTCCCTAAACTTGTCGAGAGTTCTCGACCCGGTCCTAGTACTTGCAAACTGCATGTTCAACTCTCTAAAGTTGTATTATTGTACAATTATGGTCCATCCACTGCCTTGCGCCACTGTCCTCAGCTCCCCCACACCGTCGCACATGCCCACCTTACCCGTGTAGTGCTGCACTATTCTCGTCGTCGTACTACCCGTGGCTGTCTATGCTACATAGTCGATGTGGTGCCACAACCACTTTGCCACGCTAGGCTATATGCCTATATCATGCCTGCCCGGGCCACCATATGTCATGCGTTACACTCACCCTACTACGCTGCAGCGACGGCCCTGCCGTTGCCGAGGGAGGTGAGGAAGGTTGGAAGAGCGGAGGAACTGAGTGCGAGGAGATGGCGATAATGAGCATGAGGTCGTATGCGACGGGGGAGAGGAAGGAGTGTGGTGGTGGTGTTGAATGCTACTGTTGGGAGGTGGGGGCTGGTGCCACAGTGAGGTGGAGTAGGAGTGAGTCAATTAGAATCAAGGAGGGCCACGCCGGCGAAGGCTAAGCATGACAAGGACATGGAGCGGCGTGCTATGGCTGCACGAGTGTGGTGGGCACATGTTAGGGAATGGAGTGTACCAGGATAGTAATACAAGTTTAAGATGTTAAGTGTGTATTTTAAAAGTTAATGAGAACTTGGAGCAAGACTAGAGAGCTGAAAACGTAATTTGAAAGTACCAAGTATCTAGTTGAAAACTCAAGATAAATTTAGAGAGTTAAATATGTAATTTGAAAATATGGCAACCTAGACCAGAACTTACGACAAGTTGTAAAACCGTCGGTAAAATTTACTCATTGTACTATGACCAGGTACGTACGGAAAAACTGTAAGAGCAGCGCAGCCACATACATACTCCGTATGGAGTACTGTAGGAAAGTAACAGTCGCAAAGCGAAGTTTGAACGGTTCCTCCCTTGTCCTTTGCTGCTGCCTTGCTAGTTGCTCTGGTAGGGCGTCCGGATAGTACTGTCTGCACTAGTGGCAGGCAATATATTTTTCTTTCTTTATTACCTCTATAATAAAAAGCCATTAGTATTTTACCTTTTGCTGTCGTCGCTTGTCGTACTCTTTTAATTTCAGGTACATAAACGAACCACACTTGTATTTTTGGAACAAGTATTGATGCATCATGTTGTTGCTCACAATACATAAATCGCTGGTTTTCTAGTGTTCGGTTGGTCGAAAAGCCACTGATGCTGATTTGTATGACTGGTTTTTTTAAAGAGAAAAATACTGTATCGTAGCTTATAAGCCAGCAAATAAGCTGACTTATTAGGCCAGCCGATGGGCCCGGAAATCACTGTTGTTACCTTGACGTGCCATGTACGTTGCTCAGGTGCCCAATTGTCATGTTTACCTGACTTTTAATTTAATCTGTATATGATTTCCTAACACACGACGCATACATGAGCACACTTTTAATTATATATCACAGCAACTTGGTCGTGCATGTAGTAGAGTAGAGTGGTTTGTTACAAGGTCTGGATCAATATACTGTAGCTGGGATGGTAGCTGAGGTCAGACCATCATAGACTGGGAATTTGGAGCTATTTGCTTACAAAGTAAATAAGATTGCTTGGTATATAAAACTTTCTAGCTTTAACCAGTCGCTTCTTTCTTCTCACAGCGAGCAAGGAGAATGTATATATATGGAAAACTTAATTATATTAAGCTGAACCACGCATGAAAATTTCAGTAGAACAATCTAGTCTAGAAGTACTATATTTTTCCGGTATGCACTAGTGGCTTATCAGTAGCACTAGTATAAACGACGACTGGGTATGTGAGGAATGGAGAGGCAGCATGACGCATGGTTTATGTATGTACTCGCCTTACCATAAGCACCGACGACCAGTCCACGCACGGTGATGTGTCTCCTCCCTCGCACATCATGATCAGCCAGGCCAGCAAACCTGGCAACTTACCCTACCCCACGATGAAACCGGTCTCTCTCCGTGATGACTAATTAACCAAGTACTTACATGTGGCCAGTCTAACAGGAGGAAGTAATATACGAGTCGCTGATACACCTCCCAGGCCAGACGACGACGTATGTACGTGCTTTGACTGTGTAGTCAGAGTAACTCAAGACACTAGTAGTTTACGTTGCTTTGACTATGTAGTCAGAGTAACTCCAGACACTAGTAGTTTACGTTGTGACAGACTGACAGGGCCATCTCATTGCTTGGGCGCATATATATATATATATATATATATATATATATATATATATATATATATATATATATATATATATATATATATATATATATATATATATATATATATATATGTGTGTGTGTGTGTGTGTGTGTGTGTGTGTGTGTGTGTGTGTGTGTGTAAGAGAGAGAGAGAGAGAGAGAGAGAGAGAGAAGAGAGAGAGCATAATGCGTGCATGCGTCGTTTTCTGTCTGTTTCGAGCCAATTCTATGTTACGTTTCCTCCGCCGATTTTGTTCTGCTTCTCCGCGATGAGAGTTCATGGTTTTATCGTTTTTCGCCGGTCTGGGTCTCCGACCGAGACTGGTCACTGGTCTGTACAGGATCAGATCAACGCAGTCTAGAAGCCATATGACTAGCTAGCGATCGGTAAGTATACTATTATTCATTATATTTTTCCACCTAACACTAACAGTAATTAATTACCGTACCGTACGTACTACAGGGACTTTGGAAGGTTCGATTTTTAGAGTTGTCTTAAGTTAAACTTTTTAAACTTTAACCGAAATTCTAGAAAAAACATCTAGATTTATGATATCAAACTAGTATCATCAGATGTACCATAAAATATATTTTCATAATATGATCATTTTATATCATAAATGTTATTACTCTTTTTTATAAAGTTAGTCAGAAGGACTACGTGTGAAGTGTGAACAGTGAACTGCATGCATATGCCTATACATCAGAAAGGTGTGTCGGGTCTTTGCCGACAAACGATTCAACATGGAAACGGTCCGCAAATGTATATCGGTATATCCGATAATACAGTGTACATTCTCTCTCGTCCCTGTTCACTTGAACTTATTAGCTAGAATCTATATTATTTTTCTCTCACAATAAAACAGCTTCAGCCGGCTTATCAGTCGGCTTATGTATCAGCCGAACAGAGGCATAGCGCAATTGGTACGTGCGTGCTACCAAATCTTTTAAAGTATTATAGACAGTATATATCTCTTAAATTTCTGTTATATAGCATAGATTGCTACAAAATCAACATTATTTTAAAGTTGTCGGATATATAGCGCAATTGGTATACATGCGTGTATGCATGCTAATTTTATGGAGGAACCAAAGTATATATAGGCACACATTATTTTTTGTATTTGTTGTTCAGGCCTCCTTTGGAACGCAATATTTTCAAAACATAGGAATAGAAGAAATACAGGAGTAGAATACCCATGTAATTGAGATCCTATAGATAACTACTTCCGATCCTCCCCCATTCTCTCTTTTGGCATTTCTAGATTCATAATTTTTTCAGTGTATCTAGACATAATATATATCTAGATAGGTACGTAGCAGAAGCTATGAATCTAGAAAAGACAAAACATCTTATAATTTGGAAGAAAGTTATAAGGCCAGTCTTAATGGTGAGTTTTATTTTACTGTTTTGAGACTACCACGTCAGCTTTGCTAATTTGAAATAAGAAATAAAACTGGTTCTCTCGGTGCGGAATTTCATTCAATGTTTCCAAGACAAGATGCATGAGTTAATATATGCATGTTATTGTGATCCACTCTATCATGTAAACTATTTGTAGGTAACTACAATTTATTAATTAATCCAATATTCATGAGTGCATATGTGTATATTAAAATGATTATATATATTAAAGGAATTACATTTAGTATATCTCAAACTCAAGATATATTTTGACGGCATCTGAACTTGTTCCAAATATGTTTCACTAAATCTCTCTTATAAGTCCATAATGCGTTGAACGATCTCAAATGTTGCTTTCGTATATCTCAAACTTAAAATATATTTTAACGGTGTTTGAACTTGTTCCAAATATGTTTCACTAACTCTTTTTTTCAGTCAAAAAATGCAGCCAACGATCTGGAATGTTACTGTGATACTACTATCTTTTGAGGCAATAAGGCTTCACACGTCAAGGAAGCTTTCACACTAGCTTTCACGTGCAGGTTGGTTTGCACGCTACATGCAAGCTGGTTTTCACACGTCAAGGATGCGCCGTGCACAGGTGATTGCCGGGTGTGCTAGAAAATGAAACGAAATCCCTGTCAGAGCAAGTACAATGAGAGGCTATAAGTGGGCTATGTGGAGCCAGTTTATACACCAGAACTAAGAAATTTTGTGAGACAAACAAGTGGGCTAACTATTATACGAGTGAGTTAATAAATTGACTATAAGTTTACATACAACCAGCAGCAGGTTATATTATTAGCCTTGCTCTCAATGGAGTTTCATTTGTGTTGCTAACTGCGAAGGATGGAAACTCTCTTCTTCTCTCTCTTCATTAATATCGTGTCAACTCAGCAAATTTACGGTTGTGTCACATTATTAAATGAGAATAAAACTCCTTTGAAACTCCCATTGAGAGTGGCCTGAATAAAGCGTTTCGATGGAGAAGAGTGAAGAAAGAAAAAGGAAAACCAAAAGGTGAGCGAGGTTATATTAAGCCTCATGCTTATTTTCCTCCAAATAAAATTAAAGTCCCGTAGGATAGCTCCAAAATTAAAGTCCAGTTAGGATAGTTCAATCTTTGGTTTCAAAGGTTCACGTTGGAAAACTTTCTATATCGCGTGCTGTTTGGTTGGTTCCACAGTAACACAAATGTAAAGAAGTTTAATTCGTATCTCCCACCAGTAACGTACGCAGCTTTAAATCATTTAGGTTTGCGTTACCAACAGTAAAACCAAACGAGTGGTCAATCCGCTAAAATTTTCTAATTTTTTTTTCCATTCCAATAAAGAGGGCCTCAATGTTTTGAATCAGTATGTACAATAGCTGGGCTTCTGGACATACCCGTCTTTATCGGCTATCTCGGCGCATTATTCTTATCACAGGGCCCAAATTTGTCACACCCTCTGCCTCGCCTATCTCTGTCACGGATCAGACATAGTAAAATTTGTCGGAGCGCGCGGACGGGATCAAAGCGAGAACCAGCAACGATAACGAGAAGAAAGCGAGGCATGCGCGAGAGCACAAAAGGTGCCGTAAGCACGATGGCGTCCACACACCCTAACTAATAAACTGATTCCCAGAGAATGAAAACGAAACAAGTGTTGTTGGGTGGCTTGGCTATGTAGGGGAGCTTGCAGCAGGCTGCAGAGACGTGGTAAAAATAGAGGAAGGGATACGCCCTCATCGTCAGTCTAGCTCGCTCGCTCGCTCGTGTTG
The DNA here is from genome assembly GCF_019320115.1 of Miscanthus floridulus. NCBI lineage: Eukaryota > Viridiplantae > Streptophyta > Magnoliopsida > Poales > Poaceae > Miscanthus > Miscanthus floridulus. The sequence continues at coordinate 93,397,085 of NC_089584.1, read as the reverse complement.
GGAGTGGAACATGTCAAAAGCAGAAAACCACGTGGTGATTTTCTTGGGGTTTAATTTATCTCTCGATTTTGTGTTCCCACTCACTACTACTTGCCAAAAGGACGATTGTATAGTACAGCGTGTTATTTTCCACTGACCTGCTGGTTGTATTCATACCACGTTGCTGTCTTGTGCTTCCCAAGACGTGAGTTACGGTGCAAATTTACCAGAGCACAGCAGCACGGAGACTCGAGCAGAGTGCGATTTAGCAAGACATATATAGTAAATTCCAGTTGTCCTAGTAGAGTAGTATCGAGTAACAGTAAAGCAAGAACATTAATCATCAGCCTTTTCGGCAGGCCGTAAACGATCATGGATTATTTATTGTTAGCTAGTTTGGTGTGAGAGAAAACTACTATTCCAGCTTATAATCCATGATCGTATACGAGCAAGCGAACATGCAAGATCTATTCTCTGTCTCTACATCTCTATCTCTACAACTAAAACAGTCATAACTATTCCGTCCACAGATGCGACACCAAAGCCACCTCATGCGATCAGATCAGGAAGGCAACGCGCACTCGCTCCATGCGATAAGCTCCATCCCCATAACAGCCACAGCAAATCAGGAAGTCAAAAATCAATTCCCATAACAATCACTCGCTTTCCCTGCGATAGCAGCCTCCGGCTCTCCCGTCATCCATCCAGCAAAATGGAAAGAAAATCAATCACCAGTTACTCCTCAATCACAGGAATCCCGTCTTCAATCACCGCGTGCGTTCCTTCCCCGCATACGACACACGCAGACACGTAGTCAACTTCTCGGCCGAAACCATTGCTAGAGCCCCTGTCCCTGCCGTCCTTCCCCGCGGCCAGACATGCACACGACGCTCAGATCTAGTCGGTCACTCAGCAGCGGCACTCTCCAATCCAAGGCGAAGGTGACGCACGGTGGACGGGGAGCGCGACCAGCGGCCGGGTGTGCGTGCCAGGACAGCGGGTGGTGCGGCCAACGGCCATATACGCACACAAAGCGGACGCAAGGTGAGCGTTTGTTTCCTGTCTCTCTTCTCCTATGGTTGCTGTTTGCTTTTGCTAAAATCTGAAGTCATGTACTACTGGGTTATGATTCTCGAACTATGATATGCTAATTGATAAAATATTTTTGAAGTGGATGCCTGGGATAGGTAGAACATCTATGTTTTTATATTCTTCTTGCTTCTGTAAATAGATACACAAAAGAAGTGTACATATGCAAGACATCGATCTCCTAATCCTGTGTACAATTGCAGTTTAATAAATTATAAATTTTGATCGGACTTATTCACCTCGTAATCCCAAGTACAATTGTAGTTTAATAAAATTAATTTTGATCGGACTTATTTCACTTTTTGTATAATAACAATAGATGAGAAGAGATTTATACTGATCGTGTTAAATGTTTTTTATTTGTTTTTTTTCCAGTGCTTCATGAGGAGGGTTCCAAGTGTTCTTCGTACTAAGGAGAAGCAACTTTTCATTAGTGGCTATAAATGAGTTGTAGCTTAATCAATGGTCATCCAAGTTTTATGTCGTAACAAGTGTTCTTCGTACTCCCTTTGGTTTGCAAATGTTTGACGTTTGAGAATCAAATGTTTGAAGTTTGAAAATCAGGTTCATAGAACCATCCAAATTCACTACTACTCATGTTATCTATGTGAGGCAACATTTATTTCTGATTTCCATTTTCAAGCAATTTTCACCTTAATCTACCATTTGAAATCACTTCTGCATTTGATGCATTCCGGTGGAGTCGTCCATGAACACGAACCAGTGGCGCAGCCGGAGCCAGAGCCAGAGCCAGAGCCGCGTGGGATCAGCGGCGGAGGACCTCACTATAAGATGCCAATATCTGTGCCCAGTTTTTTTTTTGAAACAAATATCTGTGTTCAATCAATTATGTTTTCAGACATGAACTGACTGTACTATGATAGAGAAAGTCCGACACCCTAATGTCATTCAGTTCGCCGTGTGCTGTTGCACAGCAGCCTGCTCCGCTGCGCGCATCCTCCGCCTCCGCCACGACGGACAGGGGCGCTGGACAGGATTCAGGCCGAGGCCATCCCTCACGCACCCGTGTGCTGTTGCTTATTGTGCGCTTTTCTTTGATCGCGGATCAGTTTCAGGCCTTGCGATCTGCTATTGACTTGGTTTGCTCGGTGGTGAGCGATGCCAGTGCAACTGCAACCGTGCAAGTGAATGTGAATATTTTAAAGATTGTTTAGCACCCAATGTTGATCAGTGTTACTGTCCAGCTGTGGTGAGTGATGCACCTGCACCAATGCCCTGGAGACGATCTGTAGACGCCTGGGGACGCCGTCACAGCTAGCACGCCTAAGAGTTCAAGGTAACTAAATCATGAAAATTCCTAGAACATTTTTTATGCGGTACTCTAAGACTCAACGGATGATTGTGTGCCTTATCAGTCACGGTCTCTGGCTGTAAAAAAATCGAAGTTATCTTCGACATGAATCATACATTATGTGTCGATGCGAAAAGTGACCAACTAGTAAATATTTATCGTTTTGTCATACGTTGTGATTGGATGTGGCCTAACACTCAATGACATAGGGTTTATACTGGTTCAGGCAACGTGCCCTACATCCAGTCTGAGTCGATTGAAGACTTTTTCCTGAGCCTAGATGCTCAAAGTTTGCTGTGGGGTTACAAACGAGAGGGAGAAAGATGAGGGTATCAGAGGTCCGGTCAGACTCCGGACCGACGGGCCAAGAGTGATGGGAGCTCCGACGTGCGCAAAGTGTTCGAACGTATGCTCTGTCTGGCTTTAGAGTTCTAGAGCCAAGCGGAGAGAATCGGAATCAACCGTCTGTTGGTTGTTCGGGTCGTATGTGAATCGATCATCCTAGGTTGTTCGAATCGTTCTCTCTTTTGGAGAGAGCACATCCCCTTTTATAGATGAAGGGACGACTTTACACGAGAGAGAGTGTGAGAGAAAGAGAATGTGCGTGCTACCTAGTTTTGTTGCCCACGCCGTCGGGTACAAGGCGGTTTGTCGGCGCCCACAACACTGTTGATCGCTGGATACATGTGGTTGGTTCCACCGTGTTCTTCTGCTATGGCAAATGTCGGCGCCTACCATACTGTTGGTCAAATATCGACGCCCACAACACTATTTGTGTTATGATATGTCTGGAAGGTTGCAGGGCATCCTTCTGACATGGCCTAACAGTACTGTCCCGTAGGTGTGCAGGGCATGGTCCTTGGTATTGCGGTTGACTTAAGAGCCCCACCTTACTTGCTCCGCCTGATTCTTTGGGTCCTTACCGAGCGGGCGTCCCCATTCGGTCATTTCCCAGTCGGCTCCAACCGCGCCGGTCGGAGAAGAGCTGTAAGCAGAGGTTCGGTGTACTCTCAGTTGGAGAAGCGAGGCGGGCCGGAGTCGGAAGCGAGCGTCGTCCCTCCTTGGCTAGGCCTTCCGGTCGGAGAGGTGGGTCAGAGTCGGAAGTGAGCGTCATCCCCCCTTGGCCAGGCCTTCCGGTTGAAGAGACGGGCCGAAGTCGTAGGCGAGCGTCGTCCCTCCTTGGCCAGGCCTTTCGGTCGGAGACTGGATCGCCCTTTTGGCCTGTTGTTGGGTATCTGGGCCGGCCCAGGAGTTGCGCGTTGTTCGCAACTTCGTCTGCTGGGCCGAGCTTTTGCTGAGAAGCAGGTCCATTAGGAACCCCGGGTTTATGAACCCGATAGGAGCCCCCGAGCCCCCGGGCGATTCGGGTAGAATCGTCTAGGAGATTTTTTGTTTTGACAGCGGGTGCGCGCGAGCGCACCTGCGGGTGTAGCCCCCCGAGTCCCTGGGCGATTTGGGTAGAATCATCTGGGGTTTTTTTTCGTTTTGCCAGTGGGGGAATCCTTTGTCTTGACAGCGGGTGCGTGCGAGCACACCCGCGAGTGTAGCCCCTGAGCCCCCGGGCGATTCGGGTAGAATCGTCTGGTTTTTTTTTGTTTTGCCAGCAGGGGAATTCTTCGTCTTGACAGCGGGTGCACGCGAGCGCACCCATTGGTGTATCCCTCGAGCCTGTGTTCGACTGGCGAGTTGGTTGGAGGCTGAGCATCTTGGTACTCTTTTCCTGGGGCCGCAGACTGTCGTTCTGGGTGTTCGTCCGTGTTTGTCCCGCTCGCAACCTACGTGGCTGGTTGATTTCCTGAATCGGTGTCGGGCGACCTAAGCCTCTGAGCCCCATTGGGCTCGGTAGGGGTTGGTCTAGTTCTGTACATTACCCCATCCACAGTTTCCGCAACCGGATGGGTTGAGCTAACATTGCTTGCCTCGATGGCTCGAGCGACGCGCTCGGTGAGCTCGCTAACGGGCACATTCGAGTGGAATCCGGGTCCATCGTTCGTGACGGGGTCGGCATAGCCCTCATGTGGCATTCCACTGCTCTTTAACCCGTGTCCTAGCAGATGCCTAGGTCATTTCGGAGACCGACTCAGGTGGCCCGCTAGCCTCCCCTCGATGGAGATTCTGTGGGCATGGCTCGAGGTTAGGATCGAACGAGAAGGTTGAGATGACCCTGTCTGCTTTAGAGCAGATTGGGCGAGGGCCGCTAGGGCTCATCTGCGTTTTCTCCCCTGGCTCTGTTTGACGCAAGGCGGCCTCGAGCCCTTCGTGGGCCGGTCTTCGAACCTCGGTCGGTCGTTGCTCATGTTGATTGAGGCAACTACCGCTTTGTGACGCAACACAGAGCGTTGTGATGCATTAATTGCATATGCGATGCTTCGAATGTATAGGATGAATGAATGACTGTATGAATGAATGTGTGAATGCGTGTATGAGAATGGATGAATGAATGATCATGTATTAAAAAAATAGAGTAAGGGGGATTGGTAGAGTTACCTTGTCGACTCGAGTGACAGGCTTGAGGAGTTTTTATCGGATATGTCCGAATGGGATCCGTGTTCGTTGTTGGTGATGGAGTCGACATGGCCCACATAGGGCATCCCTCTGCTCTTTACCTATCTCTCGGCATTCGCCTGAGCCATCCGATCGACTTAGGAAGCCCATTGGTCTCTCCTTAGCAGAGATCCCATTGTTGGGCCCTTCTAGGTCCTGCCTAGGAAGGCAGAGGGCTGCCTGCAAGCGGTTGCGCCTTGTTTCCCATGCCCAGCATGCAGTAGTGGTGGGGCCATGCCTAGGCCATGTCCTGTCTAACTAGGCGTCGTCTCATCGAGCAGGGCACATCCCATCGGTCAGGATGCGTCCCACCGCATTCTCATCTACATTGAATAGGGGAAGGGAGAGGGTTTTTCGCCCCAACCCTTCGCCTTTCTCCAACTGTTGCATCTCCTCCTTAAATAGGGGAAGGGAGAGGGTTTTCATCCTATTCCTTTGCCTATTCCCCAACCGCCGCCTCTCCTCCTTCTTCCTTCTCGCCAAGAGCGTTCGTGTGCCACGGTGGTTCCTAGGAGAAAAAGGGTAGAGCGAGGGAGAGGGGAACTCACAGATCTGTTCCTGCGCCAAGGAAGCATGCCGTGAGCTCAGACATCGTCGACGAGCGGGAGGCGAAGCGGACGCGGTCGCCGCACCGTTCGGGGGAATCGCCAGCCTTGCCCCTACCTGCTCCGGGCGTGGCAGGGCAGGCCGGGTGGTTGGAGGAGCGGGCTCGCACCCTCGTGTCTTTGGGGTCAGCGCGTGCGCGCAACCCACAACGGGGGGACGCCCCGCCAGCTGCTCCGATGGGTGCGTTACAAGCCGGCGATCGCGGTGGCTCATGGGCCGATCGAGAATCAGTCGGGTTGACTCCCCCCCAGTTGATGTGAGGGGGCGTGGGTCATGACCCATGAGCGGTCCTCATCCGGCGGGCCCGTTGCCAGCGGGTCAGGGCTTCAGGGCCTTGCCCCTTGCGTCTAGGTATGAACCCAGGTTTCTTTTGATTTCATAGTTGAGTTTTTTGAGTGCGATGACCTATACTTTTTCAACAGTGGCCAGATACTGACAGGGCTGAGCATCACCCCACCTCCTGTGTGGGAGGAGTGGAGGCCCAGCCTACAGCAGATCACGACAAGTGGTGGGGAAAGCAGGCTGGCGGTGGTGCGGCCTTCCCCTCTAGGGGCTATGCCCTCCCGGTCGATTGAGGGCCCGGCAGCAGCGGCAGCGGAGGTGATGACGGCAATCCTGGTGGCAACGGCGGTGGCTGGGTTGGAGGTGACCCTGGCGATCCTGGTGGTGATGACGGCGACTGGGTCGGAGGTCACCCTGGTGATCCCTCCTGCACTGGTTACGGCGGAAGAGATGAGGGAGACCGGGCTCCCTGCCTCGCCCGGTGGAGGGACACACGGCTCGCCCTCCTGGTCAGAGCTGGAGGCATCGAGAGGTGACGTGGCCAGGTCGGAGGCAGAGCATCTGGCAGCGGGACGCAGGATCGATGAGGTGGAGATCCCCTGCCCCGGTGAGGTAGGCAACAGGGTGGAGCCGCCGGCCATGACGCCATCGTAGGAGCTGGCGGTGGTCTGGTCATTGGTTGGGCCTTCAAGCTGGTTGGGGGAGACCACCAACCTAGTGTGGCCCTGCCCCGATGACCCGAGGAAGGTGCGGTTCATTCTTCGGGATGAGGAGGAGGTGCAGCTCTAGGATGTACTTGGGGGGAGAGGACTCACGATGGAGTTCGATCTCGCCCAAACCAGGGCGAGGCTCGAGGAGGCCTTGGACTGGGTCAAGGTCGTCCATCAAGCGGTTACAGTCGACCTACCCTATGTTGTAGAGGTAAGTTTTCTGCATTCATCCTTGGCTCCTTGGTCTTTTACTGGTTGTCTTAGCATGCCTGCTTCTTGCTTTGCAGGGTTTGGAGGAGATGTCGAGCCGCAAGTCCCATTTTCTCCGAGAGGAGCACGCTCGGATGGAGCGGGAGGCTACGGCATCGCGGCAGGTTGCTGAGCTCAAGCACCAGCTAGAGTCCACCTGCTCTAAGTCTCAAGACCAGGCGGCCGAGGCGATGGAAGCACGAGCGACGAAACTGCTCGCGGTGGAGTGGGTGATCATCGCTGAGCGGGGACTTGATGCGGCGAAGGTCCACCAGGCAGAGACCGAGGTGGCTCTCCAAAAGTCCCTGGCAGAGACCAGGGTGGCGCTCCCGAGGTCCCTGGAGGCTCTAGAGTCAGAGCGGAAGGCCCGATCAGAGGTCGACCAAGAAGTTCTTGCACTCTAGGGCCAGATGCTTAGGACGGAGGAGCTGAACGCTCGGCTGCACAAGTAGGTGACTCGGTAGGAGGAAGGTCTCTCCATCCTTGAGAACACCCACCTCGGTATGTACCTATTCTGCTTTTGGTTGATGTCTTGGTTTTTCCTTTAACTTGCTTCTGAGCTTGTCATCCTTCTTCCAGAACTAGACGGAAAGGTTGGGTCACTGGAGCAGGAGCTGGAGACCGCCAAGGCGGCGATCGGTCATAGTGCGGAGGTGCTAGCCAAGTCCCTCGAAGAGCGATGTGCTCTCAAGAGGGAGCTTGACCAGATCTACAACGTCGCCTAGGTCGTCGTCTAGGAGGTGTTCGGGTCAGTGCCGAGCACCAGCAAGCCCGCCATCCGACTGGTTGAGGTCCTAGACAAAGTTTGGGCGCTTATCTTCGATGCGATGTTCAACAGGACATCGAAGGTCCTAAGTTTAGTGGCGATACACCACCCGGACCTGGACTTCGCCACCATCTGCAGTGGGTACGTCGACGGCTGGCACGCGAATGCCATTCATGCGCTCGGGGAGAGCTTACTGCCGTGCGCATAGATGGTGGCCGAGCAAGTCTCCGCGCAGTGGGTGATGGATGCTCGATGCGCGAGTGTGGCTGAAGGGGCATGCCAAGAAGACGTCCCCCAGTCCATGGATGGAGTGGAGGCCGAGTCAGAAGCGAACATTGTCCCACCTCCGACTGAACCGAACGTCGCCCCGTCGGAGAGCGAGCAGCCTTTATCTTCACCGGTCGCGCCATCAGCCGATGCCACCGGGCGACCATAGTAGAAATTAGAGTAGAAGTACTTAGCATATGTAAAGGATAAGTTCGTGGGGGAGTCCCCATGTAAACATTTTTGTGTATTTATGAATACATCAGTTTTGTTTTGTGATGGAATCACACCGTAAGGGGAAGCATGTCCCATCCATTTCTTATTTTTACCCTAGCATAGCTTTGCTTTTTTATTCTTTCTTTTTTGCACCTGCCCGTTTGAACCATAGGTTGTAGCCTTAAGGACCTAGGCATGACCCGCGAGGCTCAGCTGCTCGTAACCATAGGTCGTGGCGGGGTGTGATCGGTCAAAAGTTTAAAGCATAAGTTACATAGGGTAATTAAAAGAATGGACTACCCTTTTGTTTGGGTGAAAAATATTACTATATGATACTAAAAAGGGAGAGGTGGTATCGCACCCTCGTGGAGCCCCCAAGCGACCCGGGCCAAAAGTGTTCGGGCCGGGGTGCTTGTAGGAGCAAACGTTAAATGAAAGAAAGCGGTACGACCGAATTTTTAGGGGAAGAAACGACATAACTGTTAGATGTTCCAAGTGTTGGTGAGAACATTGTCGTTGTCATCCTTCAGTCGGTAGGTGCCTAGTCGGATCACTTTGGTCACCATGTAGGGTCCTTCTCATGGTGGGGATAGTTTGTGTTTCTCCTTGGTTGATTGGGTTTTTCGGAGCATGAGGTCTTCGACCTCGAGGATCCTCCCCCTGATTTTCTTTCATGATACCTTCGGAGAGTTTGCTGGTAGCGAGCGGAGCGAATGATGGTTGTCTCATGAGTCTCCTCGAGCAGGTCGACTGTGTCTTGCTAAGCCTCCGCAGCTTGGTCATGGTCAAAGGCCTTTACTCTTGGGGCGCCGTGGTCGAGGCTGGAGGGCAACACCGCTTTAGCTCTGTAGGCTAGGAAAAAGGGGGTGAACCTAGTGGATCGGTTCAGGGTCATACTCAGGCTCCTGAGGATCGCTAGGACCTCTTCAACCCATCACCCAACGTACTTATTGAGTCGGTCGAAGATGCGTGGCTTGAGTCCTTGGAGGACCATACCATTAGCGCGCTCGACCTAACTGTTAGTACGTGGATGTCTGACTGAGGCCCAGTCAACCTTGATGCCGTACCCATCACAAAAGTCTAGGAACTTCTTGCTGGTGAAGTTGGTTCCGTGGTCAGTGATGATACAGTTAGGAACACTGAACCGATAGATGATATCGAGGAAGAACTTGACTGCCTCCTCCGAGTGGATGTTGGTGATGGGCTTTGCCTCTATTCACTTGGTGAATTTGTCGACCGCTACGAGTAGGTGAGTGAAGCTGCTCCGGCCCTTTTAGAGGGGTCCTACCATGTTGAGGCCCCAGACCACGAACGACCAGGTGATGGAGATGGTTTGAAGCTCCTGTACCAGCAAATAAGTTTGCCAAGCATAGAACTGGCATCCCTCGCACCTGCGGACAACCTCCTCTGCATCTCGTAGCATTGTGGGCTAGTAAAAACCTTGGCGAAAGGCTTTTTCGACCAGCGACCTCAGGCCGTGTGATGTCCACAGATCCCGGCGTGGACCTTGAGGAGGAGCTATTTCCCCTGGTCGGTCGGGATGCACTTCATGAGTACTCCCGACAGGCTTCGTTTGTAAAGTTTGCCTCCGACTACGATGAAGGTCTTGGCGCATCGAGCAATCCATCGTGCTTCAGTCCTTTTGGGTGGGAGAACCTCCTCAAGGAGGTAGGTGAGTAGCGGTGCTCTCCAGTCGGCTGGGTCGAAAGTCACCATGGCGATGTTGGCGGGCGACGTTGCCATGGAGGTGCCTAGGTTGAAGCCCCCGAGTGGAGAGTCAGAGTCAGAGTCAAAATGTGTCTGGATTGGTCCTTCCAGGACGTGGGCATATGGCTCATGAAGATCATTGATGAAGACCCTATCCAGACAAGGAGCCTACCTGGCCACCAATTTGGCGAGGAAATCAGCTACGTCGTTGTCCTTTCGGAGGACATGATGCGGTTCGATCCCTCAGAATTTGTCCTTGAGCTTGCACACCTCCCAGCAATATGCTGCCATGAGGGGGCTTTTGCAAGAGGACTCCTTCATGACTTGGTCGATGACCAACTCCAAGTCGCCGCAGATGTACAGTCATGTAGCGCCAAGCTCGATGGCGATGCGTAGTCCATTGATGAGGGCCTCATATTCTGTGGTGTTGTTTGAGGCCAAAAAATGGAGTTGGATCATGTAGCAGAGCCTGCTCCCATCTGGGGAGATGAGAACCACTCCAACCCCCGAGCCAGGCCTCATTACTGACCCATCGAAGTACATCATCCAGTACTTGTGGGTGATGTCTGGGGTCGGGAGCTGGACCTCCGTCCATTCAGTGACAAAGTCTACGAGGGCCTGAGACTTAATAACGGTGCGGGGGATATACCTGATGTCGTGGCCCATTAGCTCAAGTGCCCACTTGGAGATCCGCCCCATGGCATCACAGTTATGGACGATGTCTCCCAGCAGGTATGAGGTGACGACCAAGACTTTATGGTCAGTGAAGTAGTGCTGGAGCTTCTGGGTCACCATCAGCACGGCGTATAGCAGTTGCTACACCTAGGGGTACCAAACCTTGGTGTTGGTGAGTACCTCACCGATGAAGTATATGGGTCGCTGGACCTTTAGGTGGTGTCCTAGCTCCTCCCTTTCGATGACTAGGGCGACGCTCACCACGTGGTTGCTTGTTGTGACATAGAGGAGGAGGGGTTCTCCTCATTCGGGAGCGACGAGGATTGGAGCCAACGTGAGTGATGTTTTGAGGCTTTCCAAAGCCTACTGTGCGTCCTCAGTCCTGACGCACATGTATGTCTTCTTGAGAAGCTTGTAGAGAGGTATTCCCCACTCGCCTAGCCAGGAGATGAACCAGCTCAGGGCGGCCAAATAGCCAATGAGCCTTTGTACGCCCTTGATGTTGCGTATAGGGCCCATGTTTGAGATGGCCATGATTTTCTTGGGGTTGGCCTCGATGCCGCATTTGGACACGATGTATCCAAGCAGATTCGCCTTTAGAACCCTGAAAACATATTTTTCAGGATTCAGCTTGATGTTGAACCTTTAGAGGTTCACGAACATGGTGGCCAAGTTTGCGATTAGGTCGCAAGCTTGAGCTGTTTTGACCACTATGTCATCAACATAGACGACGATTGTTGGTTTTGGCTGCTCTGCCAAATTAGGCTGGTTGAGCGGGTCAATTTGGTCGGTGAAGCATTGCTGCATGCACCATTGATAGGTGGCGCTAGTGTTCTTCAGACCGAAAGGCATGGTTACATAGCAATACAAACCATACGGGGTGATGAACAAAGTCGTGAGCTGGTCGGACTCTTTCATCATGATCTGGTGGTAGCCCAAGTAGGCATCCAGAAAAGAGAGGATTTCGCATCCTGAGGTGGAGTCAACTATCTGGTCTATGCGTGGCAACGAAAAGTGGTCCTTGGGACATGCCTTATTGAGACCAGTATAATCAACGCACATTCTTCATTTCCTGGTCTTCTTTCTAACAAGAATAGGGCTGACAAGCCAGTCAGAGTGGTATGCCTCTTTGATGAATTAGGCTGCCAAGAGTTTGGTGACCTCCTCGCCTATGGCCCTACGCCTTTCATCGTTGAAGCGACACAGTCGTTGCTTGGTGGGCTTTGAGCCCGGGATGAGGCGTAATGCATGCTCGGTGACGTCCCGTGGTATGCCTGGCATGTCAGAAGGTTTCCATGTGAAGACATCATGATTGGCGCGTAGAAAGTCAGTGAGCTTGCATTCCTATTTAGCCAGGAGCTGGGTCCCGATCCGCACCGTCTTGGTTGGGTCAGTGGGATAGATCCCCACTGCCTTAGTTTCCTTGGTTGGGCAGAAGGCAGCCGAGGAGGTTGTTTTGTTGTAGTCCAGGACTGCTGGAGTTGATGACTCTCCAAGCTGAGGGAGCTCGACTGAGTTGATGACCACAGTGGTGAGCTCAAAATGCTCACGGTCGCACATGAAGGTGTGCGAAAAGGCGCTACCCACAGTGATGATGCCGTTTGGTCTCAGCGTCTCTAGCCTGAGGTAGGTGTAGTTGGGGATTGCTATGAACTTAGCGTAACATGGCCGCCCCAAGATGGCATGGTAGGACCCTAGAAAGTCCACCACTTTGAAGGTGAGGACCTCTGAGCGGAAGTTGGCTCGGTCACCAAATGTGATGGGCAGGTTGATCTGCCCGAGCGGGTATGCTTGCATCCCTAGGATCACGCCATGGAAGGGAGAGCTCACTGAGTGGAGTTCCGACCAGGGATGCGTATGGCGTCGAGGGTGTCGATGTAGAAGATGTTGAGGCCGCTGCCTCTGTCCATCAGCACCTTGGTGAGGCGCTTCTTGCGGACAATGGGGTCAATGATGAGCGGGTAGCGACCTGGTCTAGCGATGTGGGATGGATGGTCCCTCTGATCAAAGGTGATCGGGGATTCTGATGAGTTAGGAAGGAGGGGATGGCCGTCTTAGTGACGCATGCCTCTTTGTAGCACACTTTGTGCTGGCGCTTAGAGTAGATGACATTGGATCCCTCAAAGATCATGAGGCAATCCTCGGGATCAAGAAAGCCATTCCCATCCTTGCTCACCGCGCCTCCTTTCTTGGCTGCTGCCTCCTTGCTCTTTCCATCATTTAGGTCATTGGCTTGTCGCAGAAAGCGCTTTAGGAGTTCATAGTCCTTGTAGAGGTGCTTGATGGGGTAGGCGTGGTTGGTGCATGGACTCTCCATGAGCTTGTCGAAGTGGCTAGGCTGGTCCTACTAGGGCTGCTTGCCCGCACGATCAGCCATGGTGACCAACGTGGAGTTGGCCGGTCGGCGTTGATCCTTCTTGTTCTTTTTGCCCCTCTACGTGGAGGGTCCCTTGTCTTGGTCCTCATGCTTGGTCTTGCCCTTGTCTTGGCCTCCACTAAAGACTGCTCCGACCACCTCCTCGCCGGAGGCGTGGTTTGTGGCGACGTCGAGCAGGTCGCGGGTGGTTCGGGGCTTCAAACAACCAAGTTTGTGGATTAGGGACTCGCAGGTTGTCCCAGAAAGGAACGCGCTGATGACATCTGCGTCGACGACATCAGGAAGGGAGTTGCACCACTTTGAGAACCTATAGATGTAGTCTCATAGGGACTCGTTGGGCTCCTACTGGTAGCTCTTGAGGTCCCAGGAGTTTCCTGGGCAGACATACGTCACCTAGAAATTCTCGATGAAGATCCTCTTGAGGTCCGCCCAGTCACGGATGCTGTCAGGCGGGATGAATTCAAGCCATGCTCAAACATGTTCCCCCATGCAGACAGGGAGGTATTGAATGATGAAGTGGTCATCATCCACTCCCCTAGCTTGGCAGGCGAGCCAGAAGTCTTTGAGCCATATACCGGGATTCGTCTTCTCGATGTATTTGGCAATGTTGGTAGGTGGTCGGAAGCGCTGTGGGAATGACGCTCTCTGGATGCGTCAGCCAAAGGCCCATGGTCCCAGGCCATCCGGGCTAGGACTCCGATCATCGGGTCGGTGATCGTGCCTAGGGTTTTTTTTACCCGCCCCCCTTGATGGTCCGGCCGGGGCTCGTGCCATCTGCTCTCACCGCCGCATGGTGGACGTCATCATCACGTTGGACTTGACGCTGGTTGTTGATGACACTGCGAGCGTCTCAGTTCGGCCTGAGGCATTCGCGCACAAGTGGCCGGTGTGGAGCGGGCACCGGGTCAGGCCGTGGTGCAGCTGTGGCTTCCTGTTCTGCACCCGGCGATTGTAGTGGTGAGCGGATGGAGCGATTCGACTGGTGCGGCCCTATTCCCCGGTAGGGAAAGAGGCCATGGTCGGTGTCACGACGTGGAGTTCTTCGCCTGTTGAACGGCGACGGTTTCCACCCGCACCCAGAGGTTCTGGTGGACCACCTGTTGCTGGGGGTCGACAGGCTCTGGAAGGCCACGCAGAAGCATCGCCGCAGCGGCGATGTTCTGGCCAGCCTGAGTGAACTGTGAGGGATCATCCCCCCTGTCCATGATGTTGCACTGGACCTGGCTGGCGCGACCCCGAGCGCCGCTCGCCGGGTTATGCGAGCGTGGCACAGCATGCTGCGCCGAGCGCGCCGACGCAGGTGGTGGCTAGTTTTGCCACCTTTGTCATAGCTCCTCGCCATGCTCCTACGCACACGCGAGGGCCTCCACGCGAGGGTCCAGAGGGGTGTGGGTCTGTAGAGACTCCGCTACCACCGGCAGTTGTCCTGGGACGTCCGCCATAGCGCACTCCCGGGACAGAGGGTGGCTAGGTGCCACAACATCACCGATGCTAGAGCCATCACTCTGAACATCGTCATCCATGAGGTCATGAAAAGAGGTAGGAGCGTAGCCCACCATCCCCATGAATTTGGATGTGAGAGGGGGCGGCACCAGCATCTTTCGGAGCCCCCATTCGTACGCATCGGCGGGGGACGCGAGGCCGTAGGGGAACCGGTCGCATGGCGGTCGTGGCAAGGACAACGGGGTCCCTCTGGAGAGTTGGCGGAAAATAGAAAAAAGAGAGTAAAGAACAGTATGTACGTTACTCACAGAGGGGTTTGAGCCCAGCGTAGGCTCAGAGCGAAGCACAGGCGCCTTGTCAGAGAGGTCATCGGGTGACCCAGAACTGACGGAGGGCGCTCCTCCTCCGATGGGTGCCGGGACAAGTGCCTCCTCATGGAGGTGAAGCATGCCGAGCCGGTCAGTGATGAAGTCTAGGCTTCCAAAGAGGAAGGCCTAGGATGGCTCGAAGACGGGAGAACCCACATCCCAACAGGTGGGAGTGTGGGAAACTCCAGCGAACCGAAGTGAGTCGTATCGCATGAGCCCGCCATGCCGAAGACGGCAGAAAGGTGGGCCATCCGATGACCAAAAGCATGAACATACGGCGTCCTCCCCATAGACGGCGCCAACTGTCGGTGCGAAAAGTGACCAACTAGTAAATATTTGTCGTTTTGCCGTACGTTGTGATCGGATGTGGCCTAGCACTCAATGACACAGGGTTTATACTGGTTCAGGCAATGTGCCCTACGTCCAGTCTGAGTTTGTCAGAGACTTTATTCCTGAGCCTAGGTACTCAAAGTTTGCTGTGGGGTTACAAACGAGAGGGAGAAAGATGGGGGGTATCATCGGTCCGGTCGGACTCTGGACCGAAGGGCCAAGAGTGACGGGAGCTCCGACATACGCTAAGTGTTCGAACGTATGCTCTGTCTAGATTTAGAGTTCTAGAGCCAAGCAAAGAGAATCAGAATCAACCGTCTGTTCGTTGTTCGGGTCGTATGTGAATCGATCGTCCTAGGTTGTTCGAATCATTTTCTCTTTTGGAGAGAGCGCATCTCCTTTTATAGATGAAGTGGACGGCTTTACATGAGAGAGAGTGTGAGAGAAAGAGAGTATGCGTGCTACCTAGTCTTGTTGCCCATGCCATCTGGTACAAGGCGGTTTGTCGGCGCCCACAACACTGTTGATCGCTGGATGCATGTGGTTGGTTCCACCGTGTTCTTCTGGTATGGCAAATGTTGGCGCCTACCATACTGTTGGTCAAATGTCGGCACCTACAACACTGTTTGTGTTCTGATATATCTGGAAGGTTGCAGGGCATCCTTTTGACATGGCCTGACAGTACTGTCTCGCAGGTGTGCAGGGTACGGTCCTCGGTATTGCGGTTGACTTGAGAGCCCCGCCTTACTTGCTCCGCCTGATTCTTTGGGTCCTTACCGAGCGGGCGTCCCCGTTCGGTCGTTTCCCAGTCGGCTCCAACCGCGCCGGTCGAAGAAGAGCTATAGGTAGAGGTTCAGTGTACTCTCAGTTGGAGAAGCGAGGCGGGTCGGAGTCGGAAGCGAGCGTCGTCCCTTCTTGGCCAGGCCTTCCGGTCGGAGAGGCAGGCCGGAGTCGGATGCGAGCGTCGTCCCTCCTTGGCTAGGCCTTCCGGTCGAAGACTGGATCGCCCTTTCGGCCTGTTGTTGGGTATCTGGGCCAGCCCAGGAGTTGTGCATTGTTCGCAACGTCGTCTGCTGGGCCGAGCTTTTGCTGGGAAGCATGTCCATTAGGGACCCCGGATTTATGAACCCGACATTATGCATCGCTTCTATGACTGAAACACCTAGCTAATCAAGTTAATTACAAAATATGTCAAGGTGCCCAATACACCTATGATGCGTTCGTTGCTTTATTTTGCCCTTGATTACAGGCTTTACATACTAGGCATGCCACATAATATAGTATTCATTTGATTTTTCATGATAAGACATTAATACCTGTTGTATGCATCTTAGGTTCCTGAAGGTACCTAGAGACATTCTTTTCTGGTGAATGGTGTTGTGTTCAAGAAGACATTTTCATATGCTGGATTTGAGCAGCAACCAAAGAAGTTCCTGAATCCGAAGATTGTTTTGTTAACATTGAACTATAATTGAAATATGAGAAGGAAAATGCAGAGATCAGGTATCTGTACCGATTCACTCAAGCCTCACCTGCTACAGAACAGAATGTGTGCTCCATTCTTTACTTATGTTGCTTTATATGCTTTTCAATGTTTGCTCATACTGGCTCCATGTTTCCAACATATCTGTAGATTATCTGACCCTCTGCAATACCAATCAATTGTTGATGCTGAATGAACATTATTTATGATAAACTGGATAAATGTGTGAAACCGAGTGTTTTTAGTATTTTTGTTAGGTATATTATATCTCTTACAAAAGCGTATGGTTTACCACAAAATTCTAAACACACTACATGGACACGGGTGCGGGTGTCTGTGTTAGGGTCGGGCTCGGGTGTTCAATTCGGCAGATCTTTTGGGGATACGCCATGATGCCAAATGCTAATTGGAATCTAAAATGGGTGTGGGTGTTTAACATAGCTGAATAATTAGGACATGGGTGTTTGGATAACACCAAAACGACCCTGATGATTCTTGCGGTCTACCTTGAAAAATATGGAACAGGTACTGTCCCGTGTGATGCTTGGAATTCCAAAGCAAGTGGAAGAACCACAGGCACCTCCTACTCCACAACACCCTCTTTCTCCCATGGGAGAAGCCTGTTCAAGAATGGACCTAACTGCCATCCATCAAATCCTATTTACAGCACATTACAGAGATGATGAAGGGAACAATGAGGTAAAATAAATGAGTGCATTCTGGTTCCAATCTTTCTGTTTTGTAGGATATGTGAAACCGGCATCATTCTCCATTCTGCAGCTATCTTTTCAAGAATGGACACAGTAGATGAGGGATATGTTGGATGCAAGGAAACGTGGCGACTCTGCCTTCAAAGACAAAGATTTTAAGGCAGCAATCGATTGTTACAGCCAGGTGAGCATGCATTTCTTGTTCATGAGGCTAAGGGTGGCGCGGCGGGGGCGGGGCTGGACGACGACGTGTTGGGGCTGATCGTGTTCAAGGCCGACGTGTCGGACCCTGACGGCCGCCTCGAGACGTGGAGCGAGGACGATGAGCGGCCCTGCGCCTGGGACGGCGGGTAGCGGGCGGCGTGAGGCCAAGGGCGGCGCGGCGAGGGCGGGACAGCCCAAAGGTAACCTCCTGTCTGTTGATGCATCTAATGCTGCAACTGATCTTATTGTTGAATCTGTGTTTGAGCTCATTGTTCATCATCTGAAGAAAATTCGAGCAACACTTGATTTGCACTTGCATCGCAGGACTATAGTAGCTAAGCGATGTGTGGTGGCATTCACGGATGATCACTATCCTTTACGGACTCTATTTTTCTCCTGAATAAGGTACCAACCATTATTCCCGAGATCCCCACTTGCCTTTGCTTTTGGTTTAAGTTCAGTTTACCAATTGTAGGCTGTAGCCAGACACTTTTCCTTATGTTTAAAGCTCCGATCTGAACGGTGTCCCATAACATTGTTAGTTAGTATAAAAACAGGTGAGTTGTATGAGTGATGCTATTAGTTTGCTGCTTGTTAGCATCCAATCCCGCTCCGTGGACACCCTTCTCAAACATCATCGTCCCTATTGCACGGTTTAGCAAATTTTCTTTATTGGCGCACAAAAGAAATGGATGTCGAAGATTTTTTCTTGCCGACATAAAACATTATCTTAGCCGAATCACGTAAATGATATCAGAGATTTCTTCCTGCTAATGTAAAACATTATCTTAGCCAAATCACAGAAAAATTTATACAGTCGAGTTAGTGAGTCTACGACGCCGCGCTCTCTGCTAATTTCATGAACTTTGCCTTTTGAATTAAATGTCACTATAACTTCGGTATTTAATTTCACAATATTGTTATCTTATCATGCGAACCGTATGTTTTTAGTATAAAAATTTAGCTGTCCCGTAGCAACGAACTGGCGCGAACCTCGTTTATTTCAGAATCGTAGAAAGTCAAAGCTTCTTTCCAAAGCATATCATATCCCCTTCCTTTCCTTCTCCGTGGACGCGTGAGAATCGGGTCCTCCGCTCCGAGATGTATGGGCAAAGTTAATACAGGAGATCAATGGCAGTGTGAGGAAAATCTCGACGCGTCCAACATGCATGGGCATGTCCTAGCTAGTAGAGCCCACCCACCACGGTTTTAAAGGCCCCACACAGTGGAACCTGCACACATACACTGTATAATGAAGTACAGTAATAAGTAAGTATTATATAATATATATACACATTACGTCATTACTATGCATGCATATCGCAATGTGAAGAACGTGATGGACGATCCACGACGACCGCGATGGCAAATCGGCGAAGCCGCCTTCCAAATGCAATGCAAGCAAGCAAGCAGAGCCACCGAGCTGCTGCCTACTTGCCAATGCAACCACGGCGCCAGCCGCCAGGGCAGCATCGGCACCAGCTACCTCCTGTGCGTGTCGCTGACATCTCGTCCCAGCCAGCAGCATTTGCGTCCACAGTCCGCAACGAAGATGACGTGTCCTCTTCGCACTAGCTCTGCTGTGTGTTGCTGGAGGACTGGAGTTCGGACCTCCGAGCCGAGAACGCTAGGCGCTACTGGATACGGAGCAGAGTATTCAATATTAGTCGGATTGCTGGTGTCGTGATAATAAAAAAAGAAAAGAAAAGCTTCGGGTTGTAGCACAGATTGGTTATGGGCTCATGGTACCGTTCCTCTCAATTATCGTGGCTTGTCTTATAGTCTTATCCTACGAAATCTTCGGCGAACCTCCCTCTCAAAAAAAAAATGTCTCCGTGCCTTCAAGGCTACCATTGTTCCATTGATTTCATAGATTTAGACTTTTTAGAACGCATGAATTTTATAAGGTTAATATAAAAAGTTCACATGGAACATTTCAATTCCACAAAAAAACCCAGGATTCAGAAAAAAAGTTTCTACGGTTCAAAGTGGCTTTAAAAGGAAACTATGGTTCCAATAGGCAATAGCTCAACTTGTAGAGTTTGGGAAACAGTAAGTGTAAATAGTAGGAGTACTAATGTTTTCACTTATGGAGCGCTAGCTCCGCCACCTGTCCTAACCACTTTGATATAGGTCCGTCTTCTCATCCGTTGATCCTTTTCGATTGCTTTCTTTCACCTTCATGGCGAGTGGCATCATTGCCGCCTACCTCGATGTTTTGCCTACAATACACAACCATTGTTGGGCAAAGAGACCTCTCCAGATTTCTCTCTATCCCAACCGACCATTTCCAATCCAAAACCTTAACCTTGGCCATGAACCGTTGGAGCATCACTAGAGTGTCACCGCTATTGACAAGACTTGGATCATCGGCAACGATGTGCCTATGTTAACTTCATTAATCTTGAGATGTGTTGGTCTCTAACACGTGCTCGTAGGAAATAATCTTTGTCTCAGATTTGTAAAAATAAAAATAAAAACAAATCAATGTACCTTCTCAATTCTTGTACCAAAGAAGATGCATCAAGTCCCACCCAAAACCTCCCCTGAAAAAGTGAAAAACACCAAGGAAAGGTCGTTGGCGCGTTAAAAATCCTGTGGACCGTAAATAATCTGCGTTTAAAAGGGGACGAAGTAATTACTCCTACTATACAGTACAGCATCATCAGTTAGTAAAAGGACCAGAAGCACGATGTGCACCACTAACAACAAAAGAGCGATCCAGCTGTGGGGGGAACCGGTCAAAGTGTGCACCGGACTACTGTCTCCAACAGCCTACGCATGCAGCCACCCAAACTCAAAATGCATTGCGCACGTGAAAAAACCGGCGTCAAACAGAGTTGGCATACCAAGCGCCTATTTTACGTGGAAGGAGAGAGGGAACCCAAATGTGCATCCTCCCTCTGTCTTCTCTCTCCTCAACCCAAATCTCTGGCGCGTAGGAGGCGCCGGGGTGGGGCAACGCGCGGCAGCGGCGGCGACGCCCTCAATGGCGGCAGAGG
Source organism: Miscanthus floridulus (assembly GCF_019320115.1). Classification (NCBI taxonomy): domain Eukaryota; kingdom Viridiplantae; phylum Streptophyta; class Magnoliopsida; order Poales; family Poaceae; genus Miscanthus; species Miscanthus floridulus. Next base: position 93,376,769 of record NC_089584.1, on the reverse strand, counting down.
CCTCTACGCCATCGTCCTCCTCCTCCAGCGCGAAGGCCTCCTCCTCCTGCTCCGACTTGGCGGGTTTCGCGTAGTCAACCCCGACGGAGGACTCGAAGGTGGAGTCGGAGGCGGCGAGCAGTAGGAGGCGTGCGGAGCGGAGGCGGAGCAGGCGTCGAGGCAGGGCCAACGCGAGGAGGACGAGGAAAAGGGAGGAAGGGGCAAGACCGGGCTTGGGGAAGGAGGCGGTTTCCTACTCGGGGACGAAGGAGATGACCGGCGAATGCGCTGCACGCTCCCCTGCGCTGGCCACCGCACGTGGGTGAGGAGGGGTAGACGGTGGTGGGGCCCTGGATCCGGCCTCGCCCGGCAGTAGGCCGAGCGCGGCAGCGTCACATGACCGCGGCGACTTAGGGGCGCCGACGGTGCAGCATGACGTGACTCCCGCTCGATGAGGGGCTGGCGACCATGGGGTGCCAGATCCAGCCCCCAGAAGCGGCGGTGGAGGAGGCCCGCCAGTGGTGGATGCAGTCGCAAGCGACGGCGGCGGCCGTGCCGCTCGCACCTTCGGGCGCGCTCCAGCGCAGGAGCATGGAGGGGAGGGGACCAGCAAGGGGAGACGAGGAGGAGTGGCGTCCGGGCAAGGGGAGCAGCAAGGCGTGCGCCGCCGACCTTCGCCCGCAGACCGCAACCCTGGTGGCCCTAGCCTCGCCCCTGGGGAGCGCGCACCGCCGCTGCTTGAGGGCCTGGGAGGAGGCGCGCCGCCACTGCTTGGGGGCCGAGAGAGGGTGCGCCACCGCTGCTTGAGGGTCGGAGAGGAGACGCCGCCGCTGCTTGAGGGCCGGGGAGGGGCACCGCCGCTGCTTGGGGGCCGGGTGAGGGGGTGCCGCCGCTGCACCCTGGACGACGACTGCGGCGGCTGCGGTTCCATGTCTCTGTTTTGGGTCCGCTGTTGGAGAAGGCATGTTTTAGGTATGCGACCCTTTTGCACAGGGTGACACATACAATGGAATGAGTGCCGATTTTAAGGTCTCATCGTTGGAGATAGCCTAAAAACATCTCAGCATCTTGGTGGCCAGTCCCATGACCAAAGACCGGTCCAAGTCAAAACCTTTGAATATAATTGTAGTGGTACACAAGGTCCTTTTAAACACCTTCTAATTTGTTTCCGCTTAGTCCAGTCAAAGTTCCTACTCTTCCACCCGACCCGACGACAGCAACCAAGATACTGGTGCTGCCTCTCGTCTCCGATCCTCGGCCCTCTATAAGAACCCCTCCCCACCCTCCCCGTTGTACGCTCTGTCACACGCATCATCACCTACCTCGACGACGCGCGCGCACACACACACAGCCAGCCGCCAAGACAACTCGTGTGAACAGCTCGCACTGAGGAGAGGAGTGAGCGAGTCAGCTGCCTGCAACAGGCCGGGAGCTAGCTACCACTGCCGAGTGAGCTAGCTAGCTGCGATGGAGAGCGTGCCCGAAGAGAAGTGCGCCCTGGTGGCGGAGCTGGTGCAGGTGCTGGAGATGGCGAGGCAGCTCGAGACGCACATGGCGGCGGTCCAGCAGCAGCAGCAGCAGCAGGGCGGCGGCGGTGCCGGAGGAGGGGACCAGCGGTGCCGGGCGCTCGTGAGCACCATGCGCGCCTCCATCGACAGGGCCGTGCACATGGCCGTGTCCTGCTGCGCCGAGGGGCGTCCGGGAGCCGGCGCCGGGCAGCCGGAGTCGCCGCCGTCTGGTGGGGATGGCAGCCCGCGCAGCGGCGGGTCGGACCAGGTCGGCGAGATCCGGGGCCGCGGCAATGCGGCCGGCCAGTGCAAGAAGAGGTAGGGAAGGGACTCAAAGCAAGAGCCTACTACTGTGGCTGTGGTTGGTTATTACCTGTGTGTGATTTGGTTTGAGATCATATCGATCGAACACGCAGGAAGACGCTGCCCAAGTGGAGCACCCAGGTGAGGGTGAGCGCCGTGCAGGACGTGAGCCCCCTCGACGACGGCCTCAGCTGGAGGAAGTACGGGCAGAAGGACATCCTCGGCGCCAAGTACCCAAGGTCAGCGCGCCGCCACAACACAATCCTTTTTCAGCCGATCGAGCATGCGCGCACGCGCACGAGCGATGCTGACCCTCACCTCACCTGTTCTTGGTTATTTTATTCTTGCAGATCCTACTTCCGGTGCACGCACAGGCACGCGCAGAGCTGCCAGGCGAGCAAGCAGGTGCAGCGCACGGACGGTGACCCGCTGCTCTTCGACGTCGTGTACCACGGCGCCCACACGTGCGCCCAGGGCGCCGCTGCGCACCCCAGCAACCAGCCGACCACGGAGCAGACCTCCCCGGGGCTCGAAGCAGGGCCCGCCGTGCTGCCGTTCTCGCTCAGGCCGGCCTCCAACAAGCCGGTGGGCTTCGACGACGCCGGCGTCGGCGCGACGAGCAGCCATTTCATCGAGACCGGCTGTACTGTCACCGCGTCTCCTTTCGTGTCGCCGGCGACGCCAGAGAGCCAGCTGGTTAGCAGCAGCGGCGGCGGCTACGCGGTGGGCGGTGGCACCGGCGTGACCATGGCCGGTGTCCGGAACGTGCCTGACGTGGAGCACGCCTCCACGACCAACTCCCCTATGGCTATGGGGGAGATGGATTTCATGTTCCCGCTGGACGCCGCCGATTTCTTGGAGCTGGGGAACCCGGCCAGCTATTTTTAAACGACACAAACGTGCCTGCATCTACTAGTTTAGCGAAGAAATACCGATAGGTAAAGACGACAAGGCGAAAGGAGCAAGCTTGTTACCTCTCTCACTGTCATGCCTCACAGATGTATAATCTCCCTTGTAAGTTGTAAGTCTGCAAGGGTAGATAGGGCTATGGCACGTCACACGAGCCTAGCTATGAAGCCTTTCAGTAAGGCTGTTTTCTACGGGAGACCCATTGCGGAACCTAAATTTAAAATAGGTCTCCGACATAATATCTATAGTTTTCAACAGAGTACCTATATGAAAAACCTATTTTGGGTGCTGGGAGAGGCATAACCTAAATCTGAGTATCCTCTCTCCTGTAGACCCATTTACAGAAAGGGTTATCTTTTGGGTCTTGTTGTTGGAAAAGACAAAAATATGTATTGAACCATTTGCCTGTATCACTACCTAAACAACGAATGGGTCTTATATTTTGGGTCGTGGTTGTTGAAGACATTCTAACATATGTATAGTTGCCTGCTCTCTTGTGTATCCTTCGACTTTTTACATGTTCTTGTTAGCTATACAATGCACCGGCCTAATGGAGAATCTTCCATTTCACATGCATGGGCCTAATGGAGATTTATTGGCTCTGTTTGTTTTACTGAAAAGTCGCGGCTGAAAGTATTGTTTACTGATTTGTTGTAAGAGAAAAACACTGCTCGTTCGCTGAAATAGTTCGGCTCATAAGACAAGCGAACAGGACCATTATGAGTATTTTAACAATACACATGGTGTCCTTACAGACATAGTCAAATTTAAAATAGTTTAATTTAGAATAAAGCTATAGTGACATGTTTTCCTAGGACACAGGAAGTAATATTTTTTCGAAGAACCTTTCAAAATGCAGAGAGTTCTCACAATTCACAACAAAATAATTGAATTAACCTATAGTTATAAGAGAAACTGGACCAAAAACCTTACAACATGATTAATTAAAATAAAAAACCTAGTAAAATCCCTAACCAGGATAGCATGGCTAAGAGAACCCAATTCTAGTGAAAACCGCCACAAGTCATCGTTGCTGAGGTCATCGCAAAATCGGCCAAGCATCTTTGACTTCGTATAGTGGGCCTGATGGCTTGGAGTAGATACCAGAGCTTCTTTATATCCTTTATTGTTGATAGGAATAGAGATTTTGGTGAAAAAAGTACTCCAAGAACTTCTTAAACTAATCCTCCAAGAACTTCTTAAACTAGACCCCCAAACATTTCCAACACTATTCCTGATTTCTCGCTCTAATAGAGTGCAGAGATAGCTCTCTAGAGTGCAGAGATAGCTCTCTAGAGTGCCGAACAAGGTATAGAGAAATTGATGGAGCGTGGATACATATATAGATTGCTTTTTATTAAAATCACTACTGCAGAAATCTTTTCAATAACGATTTTCCAAGGTGGGTAAGTCAAACGCCTCCGATCAAAGATCAGGGTTAATCAGGCCTTAACGGAGGCGGTTGCTTGCCCGCCTCGGTAAATAAATTAGAAAAAAAAAGAAAAAAAAAGAAAAAGCGCGTCGATGAGCCCATCGACGGGCCCGCCAAGCCCAATGCCACCGATGCCGCCGCCCCGCGCCCGGCGCGCCGCCGCCGTCCTCGCCGTCCTCGTAGCCTCTTGGATCCGGCACTGGGGGAGCGGCCGTCGTGGATCCGCCGCCGTGGAGCTCGTCCGGTCTGGATCTGCTGCCGAGGCACTCGACCGGCATGGATCCGCCGCCGAGGAGCTTGGTCGGTCTGGATCCGCCGCCGGGGCGCGCGGACCGCATGGATCCACCTCCGGGGAGCTCGGACGTCGTGGGTCCGCGCCGCCAGGAGCCACCGTCGCCCTGCGTGCCCGCCCGCTGCTGCTGCTGCTCTGCCCGCCACTGTCGCGAGGGATCCGAGCGTGGGAGAGAGGCTGCTGGAGGAGGCTGAGCCCGCAACTGGATCCGCCACCCCTCCCACGACGGGTGGCCACATCGCCGCTCCGCCAACACGCACTCGTCGAGCCTCGCCTCTGAGCCATCACCGTGCCGTGTGAGAAGAGAGGTGAGGGAGAGAAGAGTGAGAGTGAAGCCAGTGAGGGAAAGGAGAGAGAGGCCGAGTGGCGCTGAGGGGCGCCGGCGCGTGAGGCCGAGCGGCGGGAGGAGCGCGCGGCGTTGAGGAGAAGAGTGAAGGAGAGAAGACTGAGAGAGGGCTAGGGTTTTGACTGATTATATACTGTGACCGAGTTTTGGGCTGAGTGGGCTTCCTTGTGGGCTCGGCCATATTAACTGAGACAGGCCTTATAAGAGGCCCGCCTCCAAAAATGGAGGTATTAGCCCGCCTCGGTTAATAGATTTTTGGAGGAGGTTATTTTTTAACCGCCTCCGTAAATCGATTTTGCGAGACGGTTGATTGTGACCGCCTCGGTTAATCATATGCATTAACTGAGGCGGTTCAAATTCCCGTCCGCCTCTGAGCCCTTTGCAAAATGCCTTGGTTAAATTTTTTTAGCAGTGAACGACTCTTCAAATAAGGTTCAAAGAGTGGATTTAGGAAACAAAAACCGTTAGACATGCTCTTAGTATTAGTATAACCACACCCAAAAAAAGCCTGTTGTGCATTATTGTTGACAGGTATATGCCACCCCCAAACGTTACAATGACTTCGACTTTGCCTAGGTACAGTAATCACACGTACAGGTCGGCCATCCGATGTGGCATGAAACAGCACAAAAGATATACGGGCTTGTTTGGTTCATACTCAAACTTGTCATGACCATCTTTCGGTCAACTGTGGTAGCCACGTAAAGTGTGGCGAGCAAATAGGCTTGTTTGGTTCATGCCCAAATTTACCACGCCTAACTTTTGGCAAACTGTGGTAGCCACAGAAAGTGTGACGAGCAAAAACCGAAGCCACACTTGTGGCAAAGTTTGGCAAGAAAATTAATTTATAATGTGTGGATAGAGTGCTAAGAAAGTGTGGCGTGCTATAGTATGATAGTTTTTTTTTTGACATCTATAGTATGATAGTTGACAGTGAACCAAACGCATGCCTAAAAAACTATAGTATGTCTGATTTGCGGCATGACAAGTTGCGGTCATGAACCAAACAACTATGACCGCTACAGCTTATGTAAGGTTAGGCGTGGCAAACTATGACAACAGAAGCGCCATGTGAACCGCTAACCACTAAACACAATGCATGTCCTTCTCCAAGACGACGCCTCTAAAGGAGTAATCGTAAGTGCCCGAAGCGCCATCATCTCCGCTCCAAAAGATTATTAGACAAAGTTTTTACCTGGGGTCCTACAAAATGAGAGGAAAGACACCTCAACGTCACACCCCAAACGAGTGTTGCTGTCATTGGCAAGCACGGGCAAAACTGGCAAGCATTATGCCGGGAGGGCGGTCTTTCGTCTTTCCATCATCTCACGTCTCACCAACCGTGTAGAAAGCGCGGTTTACCATGACGCCACTCACTAACTACCACCGCCTGTGTCGACCGGACACGGAAATAGCCTCATCATTCGAAGATCATTTTTCTTTCGCGCACATGATATTACCTCAGTATACTTCCAGCAAATCGCAGTACAGTATCACGACGCACGTGATGCGGTCGATTTTTAAGTTATCGTCGTCGAATTGTACAACAGGACGTACATGTCTCAATTTGGTCCACACGAACTCACGGACGGATCATGTGTTAGGCCTATTCGGTTAGCCAAAATGATTGTCTAATTTATATAACATCGATCAGCGGAAATAATTTCTGACCTCATTACATCGGTTAGCCAAAACGTTTTTGTAATAATTGGGGTGATTGTAGTATGTTAATAAGGTGCGATGTGAATGCGGTGCCTTTTGTTCATTTTGTCGTTGCAATTCGCCGCACCAATCACTTGCCCTCACCTGCAGGTTATTGACCGGGTAAAGACAGCAGCAACAACGACTGCCGGACGCCAAGGCTGTGAAGCCTGACGCTGACACGCTCAATAAAAGTACGTACTGTATTATACTACTAGTGAGCGTATATGCTCATGCATGCTCTCCCGGGCGGCAGTGCTGAAGGGCACATCCGGTCTTGCAGCATGTCGTCCTGTGAGTGTGACTGGCACACAGGACATCAGTGACCATCACCATGGAACCAGATGGTACAGGCGTACAGCACGCTTTTTGACATCATATACTGTATACTCCCTGCTCCGACCTCAGTTATCCAGCGAGCGAAGTATCGCTACTGTATGAATCAATTTGCGCAGCGTGGCTAAAATGGACTCCGTGGTGGGTACCTCTTTTGCCCGCCACGGTTAACCGGTGGCCGGCCAGCGAGGCCGGCCACCGAGGCGCCCACTGCGGGAAAATGGTTTACCGCGGCGGGCCACCGTACTTGCCCGCTGCAGAAAATCGTTATTTACCGCGGCGGGCGGTATGAATCGCCCGCCGCGGTTAATACGATTTACCGTGGCGGGCTCTTTAAACTGACCGCCACGGTAAAGAGTTGATTTACCGAGGCGGACGCTTTATCTTGCCCGTCGCGGTAAAGCCTGTACAAATACACAGCACCACCCCTTCATCTTCTCCACGGGTCTTCCTCTCTCAAACTCATGGGGGAGGCTTTGCCCTAAAATTTGAGGAAACTTTTGATTTGAGTTGAAGGGCTTGGATTTGAGGGAGGAGGACATCATAAGAGGTTCATAAAGGCTCTCCCTCTCTCCTTCCATCCTATCTCTCTATTTCCATCACCTAGAGTTCTCTCTAGATCTAGATCTAGATCAATTTTAATGTAAAAAATGATGTCATGTATTTCTTTAACTTTAGATTCATCATAGATGCATGCTTCATCTTTCACATCGTCATTTCCTCTCTTTTTCATGATTTTGGACGTAAAAATCATCAATTTCTCCTAATTCTTCTTTATTTAATGTTGATTGTGATGGATAATGTTCGCAGGTATGATGGATAAGTCGGAATGGATGTACCGGATCGATAGAGTGAATGATCCGTGGTACCTCTTTGAATTAAGGAAGTTTATTGCTGCTGGTAAAGCTCACCATGAGAGACTGAAGCGGATGAGAACCATATGTTCATGTTCTCGTTGCAAGAACCTGAAAGCCCACCGAGACAGCGAGGTGCAAACTCATTTGATCATGTATGGTTTCGTAGAGGGCTACACAGTCTGGACATTTCACGGCGAAAGAGTTGGTGTGAGTGGCGGTGCATCTGGAGTGAGCTCTTCGACGCCGACGACGACAGCACCACCGGTGAATAAAGATCCTTTAGGAGCACCCGGCTCCTCATCATCTTTAGCAGCAGCTGTGCCAGCCGATAGTGACAACAGTTGTCGTGATTACATCACGATGGATGATCTAATGCAAGACATGGCCGACGAAGCCGACGACGGTGGGGATGGTCAGGATATTGTGAGCCAACCCGAGGATGTGCAGCTTGTTGAAGATCTAGTCAAACACTTCGATGAAGACGACGTTGTGTTGGGTTGCCCAAAGTGGTTGGAGAATTTCAGAAAGTTGAAGCAGGTGGCAGTTGATCCTCTCTATAAGGATGGCGACGATTGTCCAAAGGAGTGCACGACGCTCCGTTTTAACCTCCATATGTTGATGTTGAAGGCTCGTCATGGTTGGTCTGACACTAGCTTCAATGAGTTGTTAAGCTACCTTGCCACCATGTACCCAACGGCTAACAAGGTGCCCGCCAATACTTATCGGGCCAAGAAGCTGATCTGGCCAGTGGCGATGAAGCTTAGAAAGTTTGATGCATGCCCTAACCACTGCATCCTGTATCGGGGCAATGAGTATGAGAATTTGACGAGTTGTCCACACTGCGGCTTTAGTCGGTACAAGAAAAATACTGGTTGTCGCGTGGATGTAGAAGACGAGGGAGGCTTGCGGGGTGGTCGGAAGAAGAACAAGAAGGGGGCAAAGAAGAGCAGTGCGGCCAAACAGATCTCGGCTCAGCAGGACGATGAAGAAGAGGGTTACATACACAGGAATAGTCCAGCACTGTCAGTGTGGTACCTGCCCGTGATCGATCGCCTGCGTGCAATATTCGAGAACCCGGACGATGCTAAGCTCATGTCCTGGCATGCATCAGCTGACCGCTTGAAAGACGATGGCAAGCTACGACACCCATCCGATGGCAAGCAGTGGAAGGATTTCGACGAGGCCTACCCGGAGTTTGGCAAGAAGCCCAGGCATGTTAGGTTCACGCTGAGTACCGACGGAATGAACCCGTTCGGTGAGCTTAGCAGCTCGCACAGCACTTGGCACGTCGTGCTCACCATGTACAACCTACCTCCCCATCTATGTCAGAAGCGTAGGTACCTTATGTTGACCATGCTTATCTCTGGACCGAAGCAGCCCGGCAACGATATAGATGTGTTCCTGGAGCCGTTTATGGAGGAAATGAAGATACTATTTGATGTTGGGGTCCAGATGGTGGATGCATCCCACAAGGAGAAGTTCACACTAAAAGCAATCATCTTTGTCACCATCACCGATTATCCCGGTCTCTTCTCACTGTCGGGGCAGATCAAAGGGAAGACCGGTTGCGTAATTTGCATCGATGGGACCTGCTACACTTACCTTAAGGGATCCAATAAGATGGTGTACATGAGGCACAGACGGTTCCTTGCCAAAAATCACAGGTATAGAAGAAGTATTATGAACAAATACTTTGACAATCAGGACAAGCCGCAGCGTGATCAACCGACGCAGACTAGTTGGGGGACAAAGGTGTATAAGATGGTCAAGGACATGGATCAGGTGGAGTTTGGAAAGAAGAAGAAGCCACCTGATAAGGGGCCCAAGCAGACAAGGAAGCGAAAGCGGGACTAGACGGAGGAAGTCCCCGCCACCGTTCCTTTCAAGAAGAAGTCAATTTTCTTCAAGTACTTGTCGTATTGGAAAACACTGAATACACCCTATGCCATCGACTGCATGCACCTAGAGAAAAATGTCTTCGAAAGCACGATCGGTGTCCTACTGGACATCAAGGGCAAGACAAAGAATGGTATCAAGTCACGAATGGATCTTGTCAATCTAGGCATCAGGCCAGACCTTCACCCGAGACCACCTCAGAAGGGTCACTGGGTTGCATTTATCATCTACCCTCAGGATGGTAGGGCCTGCGTATTTGATTTGTTGACAGTGTCAAACTTAAAAGGGTACAAGGCCTTTGAAGATTGCCTCAGAGTGTAAGTAACTGAACTGTCTTCTCATATGCGTTCTAATGCCCTGCCTAATACTAGTACATTTCGTATAGCGCTTATAAGGAGTACGTGAAGGATCCTAAATGCTATGATCGAAGAACAGAGAAATTTAAGGCTAAGCATAAGAACCGCATCAAAATCAGATGCAACTTTTTGGTAAGTATTTGAAAGGTTTAATTGTGCTTTCCGTTCATATGTGTTCTAATGCCTGTGTTGTAATGCTTGTGTATCGATCATGCAGTGTGCCAAACAACCGGTAGGATCACGAACCTGTGGCTTCTACGCCTGTGAGTTCCTGAGGGTGTGCAAGCAATACAACAACAGTTGGAGGGTGCTCAAGAATGGATTAAACTGGTCGAGAGACATGCAGAGCACCCAACACAGCTTCAAGCAGACAAAGGCGGACATATGTAAGTTTGTCTTAGACAAATGCGTGCTTAAAGGGGGCACGTTCTTCAATGAGAATAGCCCGCTAGCGATTTTACCAGAGTATAAGAGGCTGAGGAAATGGCTCACGATGATGCGTCCGTAGGATTACACCTTAGCGCATGTATAACGACTTAAATATGTAAATGTAATGAATTAACGATGATAAGAACGACTAAGTGAATGTATATATATGTATATTATCTCATGTGTAATGCCGACATACTTTTAAGTTTAATCTGTGAAATCTGGATGTGATTTGAATTTGAATTTATATGCCTGCTGTATTTTATTTGAATTTATATGCCTGCAGTATTTTTTTTAATTCAGGAAATAATTTACCGAGGCGGGCAAATAATAAAGCCCGCCACGGCTAATCAACATAACCGCGGCGGCCCACAAAAGGTGTCCGCTGTGGTAAAATAATTTACCGTGGCGGGCGGTGTAACGTGCCCACCGTGGTAAAAGTATATTTACCGCAGCGGGCACGTTACACCGCCCACCACGGTAAATCGGTTAACCACGGCCGACAAAGCTACCCGCCGCGGTTAAGCCACGATTTACCGTGGCCTCTAGGCCACGGCGGATGGCTTTGCCCGCCGCGGAAAACCAAAAACGCCCGCCTCCAGTAAAGTTTGTGTAGTAGTGTATAATACTATATGTGGGGCCTCCATTCTCCAGGGGCCATTCGCATCAGCATCAGATGACTTTCTACTAGAGGATAATAAGAGGAGGCATAAGCGGAAAGCGGATTCGACTGATTGGCAAGTCAAGATGCCGGTGAAGAGAGAGATCTCAATGTTCTAAATCTCATGTTTTGAACTGGATATTTGGTATCTTGGATCCTTAACTCGTAGCTATAACTCCTACTCTTCGCCTAATGTCCTGCTCATGGAAATTGATCGAAAAATGTCCTGCTCGTGGAGCTAGAGGAAGCATGGATTTCTTAGAAGAATACATGTTGGTTAGCTATATACTTTGAGGCTGATGCTTTGGCAACACATGATACTATTGGGATCTGTTACTTTGTAATGCGGCTGTCATCCAGGGTAAGCAGGGCCTGTTCGCTTGAACTTATCAGCCAGCTTATCAGCTAAAATCTATAGAATTTTTCTCTCACAACAAAACAGCTTTAGTCGGCTTATCAACCGGCTTTAATACCAGCCGAACAGTGGAGGAGAGCCCAACCCTACGAGCCCCTAGCCCCGCCCCCACCGCCTCCACCACTGGCGTCGGCGCCTGCACCTCACTCCCCCTTCTCTCCCATCGCTGCTCCCCACTCCCCTCGTCACCCCTGCGCGAGAGCATGACCGGAGGTGCACGTGCCACGGACGCCACCGCCGCCTGCCACCGATGCACCTCCTCCGCCACCGGAGGCCGCTGCCGTCGCGTAGCTTCCCTACTGACGCTCGTGGGGGCCGGATTTGGCGCCCCAAGGCCACCTGCACCACCTCACGTAGGATTCGGAGCCCCTTGGCTACTAGGACTGCCTGATGCCGCCGTAGCCACCATGCACCTAGGCGCGGCCAGATCTAGAGCCCCACGGCTGCTTGCCCCTCCTCACCCACGTCCGCCGTTGCCGCTCTCTTTGGACTCTACTGCCGGCATCCACTGGTAGCCAAAGGCAGACCATATCGCCACCGATCTGGAGCCATCTATGGAGGCTAGTTCTGGCACCCCATGCCCACCAATGGCTGCTATTGACGATCATCCATCTCCCCAGGCCTCCCTAAGCTCCTCCTCCTCTCTCTCACTGGATGTGGCTCCGTTCCACCAAAGGCTGCTCCTTCGGTGGGCGCACGAAGAGTCATCGGTGGGCGACCGACGTCGGTGAGGAATCCGATGACGACTGCCCTACATCCTACCTAGATGTCGTTCGTCGCCCATCGAAGTAGGTACCTGCATCCCCGCCGCACGCCCAGACTTATCTAGTCCTCATTTGTGGCCATGGTAGAGCGGACGCTGGATGACAAGGATCTAGGCAAAGATGGAGGAAACGCAACCGACCGCGCTCCTAGCTTGTGCACGCCCTACCTATTCGGTCAGTGGATGGCTGTGTCCCTGCCTGCCAATGCCTCGGCTGCTGTGGACGGGTCTCCGTCATCAATGCCGAAGGGTGGCGGGAGATCCTACCCTGGGCAGGAGACACGACCTATGGCAACACTTGTTGAGCCTCATCCAATGCAGCACCCATAGGCCTAGAGGATCCCCGTAGAGCTTTTGAGACAGGTGTTTTCAACTATTTCTCCTACTCACACAGAGTAGCGACTTGCTGGCTTCCAAGGCATTGTCTGCGCTGCCACAGCTTATGTCTCCTCGCTAGGGACTGCAATTGGTCTAGCACTATGACGTTGGCGGCAAAGGGTGGCAACCTACCACACCACTCTACTTGTGACATCCCGCTAGCCTCCCAGCACGCGCCGCGTGGTAGTCCATCCAGCTTAGGTGGGTCTGCGTAGGGTGTTGGCAGCACCTACCACTGACGCCACCGACGCCGGCGGTGCTGGAGTAAGCCAACGAGGGACATTAGCATGGGCACACCTGCCGACCACGCCGACAATGCTGCTACTTCTGCTACTACACTCTGGTTCCTGAGCCAGATCCGCTGGCTAGATGTGTGTGAGCGCAGGACCTCCTACATGGGTCATCTCAATTGACCCGATGCTGGAGGAGCTCGTCGCCTCACTTGATGTGAGCCGGCCAATGGGAACTAAAAGGACCGAAGATGCCCCCTAGAGGGGGTGAATAGACATTTCTAAAAATTCAACCCTTTAAAATGCGGAAACGATTAGTGTTGGAGTTTTCAATTGCTTGGAAACACCAAGTCAGAGAAATAAACCTCTCATGAGTTAGCCAACGGAGTACACAGGGCATATAAAATATATCTAGGAACTGTAACCCTGCAACACAAAGATTAGAACTGAGAATGAATAAAATCAGTACAGGGTGGAAATACCAGACATGTCTGGTATTCATGGGCATAACTGATCAGCCTCGAGCTTGCTCCATTTGATGTTGCTTCTCAAATCAAGTTGCTGGCTCCTTCTAGTAACCTGTTCATAAGCTCAAGCAACACACAAAGATCACAGATACCAAATGTAAAGAGAGATCGAGACACGGTATTTATTTTATGGAATTTTGGACTCCGTCGAGTCATACTCTCCATTGAGGGGGCTGCGAGTGACCCAATGAAGGTCAGCTCTAGAGGACCACTAAAAGCATCTAGGCCCCTAGTTGGGTTTTGGTGATTAATGACAATATGAGATTACTATGACTAACATGTGTTTTGCAGAGGCAATTAAGTTAGGTCATGGTAATAGTAATTGATTGGGCAATCATGGTTGCCATGCTCCTATGATGGAAATCGTTTCGGTTTTCAAAGGATGGATGACAAGGTTAAGGATGGACTAGTTCTAAGTGCCGTTTGGTGTTGAAGAGACACTTAGAGTAGTTTAGGACTTTGTTTTTTCTTTGGCCATACTATTAAGGGGGTATGAACTAGTAGCTTGACCTAGGTGAGTCTAGTAGGTTAGGTGTGGTGCACACTTGTTAAATCTAGCACTAGGTAGCTCTGAAGTAGCCCTAAGATCAATTGGAGAAAACTTCATTCACATATGATCTCAAGTTGGAAGTGAATGGAGGGTCAAATGTTGACCGGACGCTGGTCTCGGTGTGACCGGACGCTGGCAGTAGAGTTTGGTCAGTTCATTTGATCAAATGAAGTCGTCTGGATGCAATCGGACGCTGAGTGAAAAGTGACCAGATGCATGGTGCCAGAGTCTAATCAACTCCAGTAAGGTTCCAGAGAGGGAGAATCCTGATTGGACACGTTCGGTTAATGTTGACCGAACGTTGGTCAGGTTTTGGTTACTGACCGGACGCTAAACAGCAAAGTTACCGGACTCTGGGCTCCAACGTCTGGTCAACATCAGTAAGGTTCTAAAGAGCAGTTTTCATGACCGGACACAGGTCAGAGTTTGGTCACAACTTAACGGCTTTGTAGCTGGGAGAACTGACCGGAGCGTCCGGTCACCTTGACCGGAGCGTTCGGTCACCCCGCAGAGTGCTGACTCAAGCACATAACGGTTCGTTTTGAATGAGGGGGTATAAATACTTTCTCTATTAATTCAAGGGAGTACTCTTGCCTATTTCAACAGCTAAGAAACACCTTTGAGAGTGCTTAGGAGAGCAAGAGCCTAGTGAGATGATTGAGATTTGAGAATCCAAGATTAAGGCCTCATTAGTGAAAAGTGAGTAGCAAGTGTGCATCCACCCTTCTCATTAGGCTTATTGTGGTCAAGTGAGAGTTCTTGCTTGTTACTCTTGGTGATCACCATCACCTAGATGGTTTGGTGGAGATTGGGAGTTTGGTGATCATCCGGCGGAGCTTGTGGATGACCCAACTCAAGTTGTGAGCGGTTGTGGGTGATTCACGATGACGGAGTGTCGAAGAATCAACTCATAGAGAGTACTTGATCCTTACGCGGATCAAGGGGGAGCTACACCCTTGCGCGGGTGCTCCAACGAGGACTAGTGGGGAGTGGCGACTCTCCAGTACCTCGGCAAAACATCACCGTGTTCCTCCTCCTCTCTTTACTTTAAGCATTTACATTTGAGCAATTCAATTCTTGTCTTTACATTCTTAGGATTGTCATGCTAGAGTAGAATTAGAACTTAGGGTGCTAAATTTTTGTGTGGTAGATCAATAGAATCACTTTCTAGGCACAATGGGTGAAGTGGGCTAAGTGTAGGGTTTATTTATTGCAAAGAATTTTAGAATTAGCCTAATTCACCCTCCTCTTGGGCATCTTGATCCTTTCAATTGGTATTGGAGCCTCGTGCTCACGTATTTAGGCTTAACCGCCTAGAGAAAGATGTCTCACGGGGATGGAGCCCCTCCTATCTTTGTGGGAGATGATTTTCCTTATTGGAAAATCCGCATAGAGGCGTATTTAGAAGCTCTGGACGTTGGAATTCTTAGAGCCACCTCTCAAGGTTTCCCAAAACGTAGGGATCCCACGCACCTTCAAGGCGATGAAGTGAATTATGAAAAATGGAATGAAAAGGCTAGAAACGCCATCTTTAGAGGCCTTTGCAAAGATGTGTTTAACCATGTGAGGAACCACAAGGACGCCCATGCACTATGGTCGGAGTTTTGTGCGCTCCATGAGAGAACAAAGAGTGAGCATGAGGAATGCTACCATCTCATCATGAAAAAGCTTAATTCTTTTGAGATGCTTCCTAAATAGAGTGATAATGAGATGTACTCGCGCTTAAATGTTCTTGTAGAGGAAGTCAATGGGCTTGGACTTACTCAAATGCAACCATCCAATGTTGTAAGAAAAATCTTGAGTGTCCTCCCCATTGACAAATATGGGCATATTGTGACCATGCTTCATCAAGGTGATCTTTCCACCGCTACACCAACTCAAATCTTGGGAAAGATCAACACTCATGAGATATGCATGCACATCACACCACAAGATGGCTCATCCTCTACCAAGAAGAAAGACAAAGACTTGGCATTCAAGGCTAGCCAAGAGAAGGGCAAAGCAAGAATTGAGTATGAGAGCTCAAGTGATGATGAAATTGATGATGCAAGTCTTGCTCTCATGGTGAGAAGAACCACCAAGATGCTAAAGAAGCTCAACAAGAATGGCATCAAGTTTGATGGCAAGAAAAAGAAGTTCTTCACTAGCACTAGAAGGAAGCTAATCTCCGAGATGGATTGCTATAATTGTGGAGAACTTGGTCATCTAGCACATCAATGCCCCAAGCCTAAGAAAGACAAATACAAGAAGAAGAACAAGGGCAAGAAAGATGACTCAAGTGATGAAGATGAAGATGAGAAGAAGAAAATCAAGCCATACAAGAAGACGGATGGCAAGAAAAAGGACTTCCACAAGAAGAAGAAAAATGGCAAGGCATACATCATCGGTGATTGGCTTACGGATATTGATTCATCAAGTTGTTCATCCAATGATGATAGTGACAACAAGAAGGTGGCCGCTATTGTGATTAACTCTTTATCATCTTCACCGACACCACCACCATCATCCTCTACACACCTATGCCTTATGGCCATGGGTGAACGAAAGGCATCAAATGATGATGAAAGTAGTGGTGATGAACATGCTTGCAATGATGATAGTGATAGTGATGATGATGAATTTGAATCACCTTCATATGATGATCTTGTTAAATTGCTAAATCAATATACTAAGATCATTAGAAAGTCAAGAGCTAAGAATGAAAAGCTAGAACTTAAGAATGATTCTCTTTTAGCTAAATGTGACATAGCAGAAAAGGCTAGTGTTGAGCTTTGAGAAGCAAATGATGCTATATCATCCAAACTCAAGGAGCTCAAATCTTCTAAAAAAGAGCTTAAAGATAAACATGATAAACTTGAGGGGATACATAATGAGCTCATCACTAGCTACAAAATGCTAAAAGAAGAATATACAAATCTCAAGATCAATCAGGATAATCTTGTTATCTCTCATGAGTTTTTATCCAATGAGCCACATGATGCTACTAACCATGTTGTTAAGATTGATATAGCTACATCATGTGATGATTTGATCATTGAGAGCATTGATCAAGGTTCTAGTAGCAAAGGCAAGCAAGTGGTTGAGTCTGACAACTATGATGAGTATGTCAAGATTAAGAATGAGAATGAGAAGCTTAAGAAAGATCTTGAAAAGCTATCAACCACCAACACTATTGTGATAGAGAACCTTGACCATGATAGTGATCTAATTCTTGAGAATGAGAAGCTCAAAGAAGAGAACAAGAGACTCAAGAAGGAGAAAAATCATGATGAGCTCAAAGAAGAGAACAAGAAGCTCAAACTAGAAAAGGAACATCTCAAGACCGGCTTGAGCAAGTTTACAAGAGGTCAACATCTTCAAAGTGAGCTACTCATGAACACCGTCATGAAGATGGATAGAAGTAGAATTAGATACTTGGCACATCAAGAGAAGAAGGCTCAAGCTCAACACCAACAACAACACAAGTCAAAGCCAAAGCCAAAGAGGTGTTTTGAGTGTAGACAAGAAGGCCACTTTGCCCATGAGTGTCAAACTCCACAACCACAACCCTTGCCCAAGCATGCTAGGTCCTTTGCTTTCAATGCTCATTACATGCTTAGAAAGGATTCTAGTGGTAAAATGAAAGTCATGTTCTTAGGACCTCCCAACAAGAATAGGCCTAAGAAAATTTGGGATGCAAAGTCACTTGTTGAGAAAGTCAAGGGCCCTCAACAAGTTTGGGTCCCTAAACAAGCTTGATCTCTTGTGTGTAGGTGAACTATAATACCGGTAGAAGTCATTGGGTAATTAATAGTGGTTGCACTCAATATATGATCGGTGATCCTTGTATGTTCACCTCACTAGATGAAGAAGTTGATGGTCAAGAAAGAATTACTTTTGGGGATAATTTAAAGGGCAAAGTCAAAGGATTGGGCAAAGTGGCAATATCAAATGATCATTCAATCTCAAATCTCCTATATGTTGCTTCATTGAGCTTCAACTTGCTATCCGTTGGACAATTGTGTGACCTTGGCTTTCCATGCTTGTTTACCAAGAAGAAAGTGGTTGTATTTAAGAAAGATGATGATCAAGTTGTATCCAAGGGATTTAGATACAATAACCTATATCTAGTGGATTTCACCTCCGAAGATGTTAACTTAAAGACATACCTATTCACCAAAACATCACTTGGGTCGCTATGGCATAGAAGACTTGCTCATGTTGGGATGAGTTCACTCAAGAAGCTTATGAAGAATGAATTGATAAGAGGGTTGAAGGATGTGAAATTTGAGAAAGACAAGCTTTGTAGTGCATGTCAAGCCGGCAAACAAGTTGCAAACACTCATCCTACAAAAGCTTTCATGTCAACAACAAGAGTGCTAGAGCTCCTTCACATGGACTTATTTGGACCAACAACTTATAAGAGTTTGGGAGAAAATCTTTATTGTCTTGTGATTGTTGATGACTACTCAAGATATACATGGGTGTTCTTCCTTCATGACAAGACTGAGGTTGCATCATGCTTCAAGAAGTTTGCCAAGAGAGCACAAAATGGGTTTCAAGTGAAGCTCAAGAAGATTAGAATGATAATGGTAAAGAGTTTGACAACATAAACATTGAAGTCTATTATGATGAAGTTGGAATCAAGCATGAGGTCTCCACAACATACACTAATCACACTTGCACGAACAATGCTTGATGAGTACAACACACCTGAAGCTCTATGGGCGGAAGCTATCAACACCACATGTTATGCATCCAACCGCCTATTCCTTCAAAAGTTTCTTAGCAAGACACCTTATGAGTTGCTCAATGGGAAGAAGCCAAATGTCTCATTCTTTCAGGTGTTTGGTTGCAAATGCTACATCTACAAGAAGCGGCAACACCTAGGGAAGTTCCAAAGACGTTGTGATATTGGTTTTCTTGTTGGTTACTCATCAAAGTCCAAAGCATATAGAGTATTTAATCATGCCACCAGCTTGGTTGAAGAAACATATGATGTGGAATTTGATGAATCTAACGGCTCCCAAGGAGCACATGAGAATCTTGATGATGTAGGTGATGTACCATTGAGGGAGGCTATGAAGAATATTCTGGTGGGAGACATCAAACCAAAAGATGATGAAGATGATGTACAAGTCATTGATCAACCTTCTTCATCAAGTGTACCACAAGATGGTGAAAAAGGTGGGAGAGTAGAAAATGAAGATACTCATATCTCCTAGGAGCAAATGGTGGTACAAGCACAAGATGTTGATGCTCCACAACCTCCTCCTCAAGTGGTCAATAGAAGAAATACACCTCTCCTACAAGATCATCCACAAGGTCTCATCATAGGGAGTCCATCAAAGGGTGTAATGACTCGATCTCAAAAACTTGCTTCATTTATTGCTCATCACTCTTTTGTCTCTTGCTATGAGCCTACCAAGGTAGAAGAAGCTCTTAAAGATCCGGATTGGATCAATGCCATGCATGAAGAGTCGAACAACTTCACTCATAATGAGGTTTGGACTATTGAAGAGCGACCAAAAGGTGCAAGAGTCATTGGAACAAAGTGGGTGTTCCAAAATAAGCAAGATGATCAAGGTGTTGTTGTGAGGAACAAGGCAAGACTAGTTGCAAAGGGGTTCTCTCAAGTTAAAGGTTTGGATTTTGAAGAGACCTTTGCACCGGTTGTAAGGCTAGAAGCCATTCGTATCCTTCTTGCATATGCATCACATCATGAAATGAAACTATATCAAATGGATATGAAAAGTGTATTTTTAAATAGCTTTATTAATGAACTAGTCTATGTTGATCAACCTCTCGGGTTTGAAGACTCTAGATATCCTAATCATGTTTATAGGTTGTCCAAGGCACTATATGGGCTTAAGCAAGCCCCAAGAGCTTGGTATGAGCGCCTTTGGGACTTCCTTATTGAGAAGGGCTTCACCATTGGGAAGGTCGACACTACACTATTCACCAAGAAGCTTGATGGGCATATCTTCATTTGTCAAGTATATGTTGATGATATCATCTTTGGATCATCAAATGAAGACTCATGCAAAGAATTTGGTGAATTGATGTTGAAGGAGTTCGAGATGTCTATGATTGGTGAGCTTACATTCTTTCTTGGTTTTCAAGTTAAGCAAATGAAAGAAGGCATCTTCATCTCTCAAGAGAAATACACAAAAGATCTTCTCAAGAGATTCAAGATGGATGAATATAAGCCAATCAAGACACCAATAGACATCTCGACCTAGATGAGGGAGGTAACCCAGTTGATCAAACTCTCTACCGTTCCATGATTGGTAGCTTGTTATATTTAACCGTATCTAGGCCCGACATCATGTTTAGTGTGTGTATGTGTGCTAGATTTCAAGCTAATCCTAAGGAAACACATTTAATTGCCATAAAAAGAATCCTTAGGTATCTTAAGCACACACCAAGCATTGGCCTTTGGTATCCTAAAGGAGCTATATTTGAATTAGTTGGCTATTCCGATTCGGATTATACCAGTTGCAAAGTTGATAGAAAGAGCACATCTGGAGGGTGCCATTTGCTTGGTAGATCACTTGTGTCTTGGTCCTCCAAGAAACAAAATAGTGTGGCTTTGTCCACCACCGAAGCGGAATATATTGCCGTGGGTGCTTGTTGTGCACAAATATTATACATGAAACAAACTTTGCTAGACTATGGTGTAGTTCTAGAAAAGGTCCCTCTTTTGTGCGACAATGAAAGTGCGGTAAAATATGCAAATAATCCGGTTCAACACTCTCGCACCAAGCACATAGATATCCGCCATCACTTTCTAAGAGATCATGTTGCTAAAAATGATATATCACTAGAAGGTGTAAGAACCGAAGATCAATTAACGGATATCTTCACTAAACCGCTAGATCAGGCTACGTTTTGTAGATTGCGGAATGAGCTCAATGTACTTGATTTTAGTAACTTCACTAAAAATTGAGCTTGTGTTGTCCCTTGCATTCATTGTAATATACAACATGTTTAATTTTTTGTAATGCATATAGGGCTTGTCTAACATGGTTAAGATAACCGCCGAAAAGCGTATAAAAAAGCTTAACCTTGGATCAAACTTGACAAGCAACTAGATTTACTTACAAGTATTGCATATGCATGGATGTTGTTTTGTCGTTTTGTTCCATTTGCCCTTTTAGTGCCTATTTTTATAAAAAAGAATTATAGCCTAAGGCAAAATATTTTGAAAATTTTAAGGGTTTGAGAGAGGTCACTCACATCAGTCCCAATTAGTGTTTATTTGGATCTTATTCTAGTTGGGACTTGATTGGGAACAGGCAGCACGAAGGATCTTTGAAGACTTGCTAGAAAAGGGTGACCGGACGCTCCATCGGACTCTACAGTCCAGCGTCTAGTCAGTTCACAGGAGGTGAACAAAAGCTGAAGGAGTGATCGGACTCTACGTTTGAGTGTCCGGTCAGGAAGGGTTCCAGCGTCCGGTCGATCTACATGGCGTTAAAGGCAACTAACCGGACTCTGGCTGCGTCCGGTCATGGACCACCGGACGCATCCGGTCATGATTCTAGAGGAATTAGACCTCTCTGGAATCGACCGGACGCTGGGTGGTAGCGTTCGGTCACTACCACCGGAGCATCCGGTCAGTAGATCTCGTGCGACTTTAGGACTCTTTATCCGTTTCCTTTCTTATCACGTTAGGGGATCTTTTTAATCGCAGCACCTCACTTCTTTTGCCCTATTTCGCCACATCCTATTCCCTAAGCCACCGCCAGCCCTAATCGCCGATGAGCTCCACCACCCGCCGTGTCCGCAAGCCTCTCACGTGCCTCCTGTGCCCATGTCGTTGTTTCCCGTGCACAGCCCGCACTTGCACCGTGATCTATGCTGGGCTTGCCTCTGCCACCGTAGTCCCGCGCCGTCGCACACCACCATGACCCACTCCCATGCCGCCATCGTGCCCTACATGCGTCTGCCACCAAAGCCACCACTGCAACGTTCTCCCTCCCCTCCACACCGGTAAGGCCATGCCCTACCACCCACTGTGTTTTGCCCGTGACCTAGATAGATTTCAAAGCATTGATTTCAAATCACATCCAGGGCCACCGATTCATCGAAGTGCTTCGCCAACCCTTACCCTAGCAGTCCCGGTGATCCCCCATGTGACGCTTCTCTTCTTTTTCTTCGGATCGTCGGTTCATCAGGTAGCAAGCCAGTCGCTTCAATTTCGTACCTACATTGCTTGCTCTCATAGGGTTTCACATCTATTAGATATACCGTATTTACTTGTATGTCCTTCTATTCCATCGTGCAGCGAGTCGGTGCCGTTGAGGTGTCTGTGACAGTTGACAGTTAACTCGAAGCCAAGCTCGCGAGTACGGATCGAGGCCAAGCCTCGAAAGTGTCAGTGGACAGTTGATCTTGTTAGCGGTAGTTTTTTCTCTTATCAGATCAGATGGCTCACACCAAGAATGTTGGTGGTGTTCTAGGAGATGATGATCGGAGGCCCCCGCCTCGCTTGCCTGCAGGAACCAAAGGCAAGGCGACAAAGTAGGTTACTTCAAAGAAGCACAAGTATCTTGACGCAGAGACAGCGAGAGCAGCAGCAGTCGCTGAGGCCATAGAGCGTGCCGAGAGAGGAGGTGCCCGTAGTAGAGTTGTCATTGCAGATCATCTAGCACTAGATGTGTAGGGCAGACTTGAGTGCGTTGAGCATCTTCATGGTAGTCCACCTAGGACTATCATGATGGCAGGACAACGTCTTCCTATTATGGATCCTCAGCCTCAAGGGGAGTCACAGCAGGAGTCATAGTAGCAGCCCCCACCAGCAGAGCCTCAGCTAGCTTAGGAGACACAGGAGGGATAGTAGTCACAGCAGCCTCAGGAGGGTGAGGAGGGCCAGTAGGCCAAGGAGACCGAGCAGACACCCTAGCCATAGCTACGCCGCTCTGGTTGTACCCGAGTTCCAATGTCACCGAGGCCGCTGACACAGCAGAGGGGATCACGTCCACCACCTCGTCCATAGGGTCCGCCTTCAGTGATTCACCTTGACTTGAGGGCCATCACGGCCAAGTAGGTTTAGCAGCTTCACTTTGTGGAGTTTGATGTGTGGTTTCCTCCGAGGAGGGATGAGAGAGCAGCAGAGGGTTTCTATACATCGCTCCAGGAAGACTTCTACAATGCATATCTGAATAGTGGGGCAGTCTTCCAATCTCAGAGAGTCTACAGTATTGAGGCTATTGTGACAGCAGCAGAAGAGCATATCCGCCCCTACTTATCATATCTACCGAGGCTGACAGATCTGATTGGTCGGACAGGATTGTATGTACCATCTTAGGTTCGGTAGTTTTATGCTTTGCTCTACATTGACCCACAGCATAACTTCATACACTTTGCATTCAGAGGCAGAGACTACAGGATGATGAGTTTTAGGGCCAGGGAGATACTGAGGCTACAGGAGTAGCCTGTTAGGTTACATGAGGTATGTTATGGACAGCAACAGCCTCCCAGGCATCCTCATGGTGGTTTGGTGCCCCCTACAGATCTTGTGTGCCAGGACACTACTTCCCAGGTTGGGATACAGAGAGGGTCTAACTCACCTATAGCTCTGGCTTCTCAATGTCCTGATGTAGCAGACTGTGTTTAATATTTAGGACCTCCTTCTATCAGAGATGGAGGATACTATAGCTGAGGGCTTCAAGGGTCACAGGCAGCTTCCATATGTACATTGGATCACATTTCTTATGCTCAAGGCTGTGCATGTTAGGACTCCTAAGATGGTTGCAGAGTATAAAGGTGCCACCACAGAGTTTCTAGCTTATAACATGACATAGAGGATCAGGCATAGCACACCACAGGCACCCACTCAGCTTCACCGTTGTCTAGATGTACCAGAGTCAGCAGCTCAGTAGGATGAGATTATCAGAGGCATAGTCGCTACTGAGGAGGAGCAGCTTGAGGCTCAGGAGGAGAGGAGCGAGTCTAGTGATAGTTTGGATGATGACTACATGCCTATCCCTTAGATGCCTCTATGCAGACATGATGCAAAGGCCGATGGTTCAAGCTCAGCTCCACCTACACCGTAGATGGACCCTGCTTTGATTGTTATTCTTGAGCAGATGCAACAGGATCAGGCACGACAGGCTCAGGAGACCGCTACAAACTTTGCACAGTTTCAGGCTCGTCAGGATGAGTTCCAGCGATAGCAGTAGATCCTCCAGCAGCAGCAGCAGCAGATGCATCAGCAGCAGTTACTCATGCAGCAGCAGCTTATGGGATTTATGCAGCATGTAGTAACAGCACTTGGGGCTCCACAGCCACAGCCTTCACCCCAGCTTGCTCAGCCTGCCACCACTTTGATGACTCCAGTAGTACAGCCCAATGGGCTTCAGAGTCAGGGACAACCTCTAGCTCTGTTTGCCTCTCCCACAGTACAGGTGTCCTAGTGGTTATCCTCGCTAGTGGTAGCACCGCAGTTCACACCATATCATACGGGCTTCTCATCGGATCAGTCATCCTCGCTATTTGTGCCTGACACGTCAGTCTCCAGGAGTCTTGGAGCATCTTTCAGCGAGTTGACAGGGATGCCCACACCGCCACATATGCATGCCGCCGGTCCTTCTATAGCAGCTCCCGTCGTCGTGACTACTCAGAGGCTCCCTTCTTCTATCGCATCTTCAGATCCTACGACAGATATACCAGCAGCATCACAGGTCACACCTGCCCCACCTCAGACCCAGACCGCTTTAGAGACACTTCCAGCCATAGAAGGTCAGTCAGTACAGAGCTCAGGGTCCGATGATGATGGCGCCCAGTTTCATCTTGCTCCTCGTACCTCAGCGCCCGGCTCGTCCACTGCAGCCCCGTCCACCGACCCTTAGGTTTTGGTGTTTGACACCAAAGGGGGAGAGGGTTCGAGTATGTAGACTCAGGGAGAGCGACATTTAGGGGGAGCTAGTTATCTATTATTAGCTTATTATATACATTTGGAGTTTTATTTGTGTGATACACTATTACTATTATGCATTCGTGTGTTTACTTTCATGCATACTATTATATCTATGTGATAGTGATATCTAAGTGATTGTGATATATGACATATGTGCTCTCTACTTTGAATTCCTTTATATGTCATATCCCTTGTGCAGTGCTCATTTGCTTTGCTTCCGTGTTTATACTCCGATGCAAATGAGCTTTATTACTTGTACGCATGCTTATTTCATATCTTTTGAGTACATCGTGTTTGCTTGGGTCATATAAGCTTGCCTAACTCTTTTGTTCTTATTGACAAAAGTTTATATGAACCAAGCATAACAAAAACCTCACTCTTTCACATACTCGAGGTGGTATTATCATCAATCACCAAAAAGGAGGAGATTGAAAGCATCTAGGCCCCTTGTTGGGTTTCGGTGATTAATGACAATACAAGATTACTATAACTAATGTGTGTTTTGCAGAGGTAATTAAGTTAGGTCATGGTAATGGAGATCAATTGGGCAATCAAGGTTGTCATGCCCCTACGATGGAAATCATTTTGGTTTTCAAAGGATGGACGACAAGGTTAAGGATGACTAGTTCTAAGTGTCGATTGGAGTTAGAGTGACACTTAGAGTAGTTTAGGACTTTGTTTTCCCTTTGGCCGTACTATTAAGGGGGGTATGAATGGGTAGCTTGACCTAGATGAGTCTAGTAAGTTAGGTGTGGTGCACACTTGTTAAAACTAGCACTAGGTAGCTCCACAACAGCCCTATGATCATATGGAGCAATCTTCATTCACATATGTTCAAGAGTTGGAAGTGAATGGATGGTCAAATGCTGACCGGACGCTGGCTCCGGTGCGACCGAACGCTGGCCGCAGGGTCCGGTAGTACATTTGATCAAGGAGATTGTGTTCAGTGCGACCGGACACTCGAGGGGTCAAGTGACCGGACGCTGAGAGGCAGCGTCCGGTCGATTACAGTAAGGTTCTAGAGAAGGAAATCTACGACCGGACGCGTCTGGTCAATACTGATCGGACCCTGAGGATCCAGCGTCCGGTCGAGTACAGTAAGCATCCAGTGAGGGTTTAATGTGACCAGACACGTCCGGTCAATGGTGATCGGACCCTGCCAGCGTCCGGTCAACACTTAAACACTGGTGTGCGGGTTGAACTGACCGGAGCGTCCGGTCAACATGACCGGAGCGTCCGGTCACCCCGCAGAGGCACATAACGGTTCATTTTTTAGGCTGCCTTATAAATAGAAGCTCCACTCGTGTGTGGAGTTACTTTTTTGCTCATTCCAACAGCTGAGAAACACGTTTGTGAGTGCCAAGAAGAGTAAGATCCTAGTGAGGTGATTGAGATTCGTGAATCCAAGAGAGTAGCCTCATTAGTGAATCAAGAGTAGCAAAGTGTGCATCCACCGTTCTCATTAGGCTTCGAGTGGTCAAGTGAGAGTTCGTGCTTGTTACTCTTGGTGGTCGCCATCACCTAGACGGCTTGGTGGTGATTGGGAGCTTGGTGATCACCCGGCGGAGCTTGTGGGTGACCCAACTCAAGTTGTGAGCGGTTTTGGGTGATTCGTCCCGACGGAGTGTCGAAGAATCAACCCGTAGAGAGCACTTGATCCTTGCGCGGATCAAGGGGGAGCTACACCCTTGCGTGGGTGCTCCAACGAGGACTAGTGGGGAGTGGCAACTCTCCGATACCTCAGCAAAACATCGCCGCGTTCCTCTCTCTCTCTCTATTTACTTTGAGCATTTACTTTGAGTAATTCAATACTTGTCTTTACATTCATAGAATTGACATACTAGAGTAAGTTTGAAACATAGGTTACAAGTCCGTTGTGCGTTAGATTAATAGAAACACTTTTCTAGGCACAGAGGGTTAATTGGGCTAACCGTAGGATTTAATTATTGTAAGAAAATTTAGAATTAGCCCAATTCAACCCTCCCCTCTTGGGCATCTTGATCCTTTCATTGCGACCATAGTTTTTATTTATAACTCTCACCCAATGTTTTTATAACAGAAGTTTTGATAATCTGTTGTCATAGTTCAGTTATCAATGTTTCATCATGCCATGAATAGATATTTATTTCCGCTGTAATCCTGATCACATATTTATATTTCGTTGTTAATTTAAATTGTTCATAACTCTGATAATATGATTACATTCCACTATTATACAATTATGATTATACTCTGATGTTGTATTAAAAGTGATGTAAGAAATGGTTAAGAATGATGTAAGCTTTATTCTCTTATTTGTGATCCTGATGGAAAAATGTGGATTTTCGGGTTCTCCCCTGGCGTGTGCCCGACGGAACCGAGTAATTTAGTGTTCTCCCCTGAGTGCTTAGTGTCTAATGGAAGACGAGCACTCCTGGGAGGCATTAGATTAGGCGGTTCTGTCACACTTTCGAATTGGAGCAAATCTTGCTGAATGTCTCGTCCCCTCCCTCTACGACCACACCAAAAGCAAAGACATCAAGGTTGCTACAACTGTTATTCAACTAATTAAGTAGTGTGCCCCTTCACGGCGAAGCAGTTCACCCCTCCTATAGAGCTGAGCTTGCGGCTCTTGAATAAAGCATGCTAGCTGGCGTCTCACTGAGATCCACTCCAGACCGGCGACACTAGATCTATATCGGCAAGAATGGTGCTCTCCATGCTGGTCCAATCTACAGGAATATTAAAGGCCTATTTGAATTCCATGATCTAAAGTTTAGCCACTAAACGTTAGACCACTTAAGATCTTGAAGCTCCAAACTTTAGACCACTAAACTTTGGAATGAAAAAATAAATTATAATAGAATGGTTAGAAAATACTAACCATAAGCAAGATCAAAGCTGAGGACACCAGTAGTGCTTTTACTTGGGTCTAACCGATCAAACTCAACTAATGTAATGTAGTAACTCAATACAGTGCTGTGACACTTTGTACTGCGATGACCAAGCCAAATGTTCGCAGATGGTGTCACCATGGCTGGCTGTGGTGGAGGAGCAATGTTATTGACGATGATGTTAGTGAGTATTGGTCGAAGCAATCAACATGAAAGACAACATGAGCACCGTCTGACTTGGTTGAAAGGCAACCCGTGGTGAAGAATGCAAGTTGTCATGTGAAGTTCTTCCCAAAACCTTATCCATCCTATCTCGGTGCATGATCAGAAGAGCGAAAGGTTTTGAAGACCTACTCTCCCAATTACAAGTGTACGCCAGTGATCGGGATAGAATAGTCACGATGACTTCATAATATAGAGAGGAGGAAAAATCTAATTAACTATTTATACCTGAATAATTGGTATAAAACTATTTTACATGTGTAACCCATTTTATCTATGCGTGATAGGTTTGGTTACTGGATGGTGGTCACGAAATACTGACGCCACTTGAAATGCTAAATCACAAATTTGAACAGTATTTTTCAGTGAATAAAAAAGTATTTTTCTTTCACAATAAATCAGCATTGGCATCAGCAGAGGCCAAATTTGAAGGAAACGAACAGGGCTGCCTCTTCTGACAAAAACGATCAATGCAAAAAGAAGATTCTCCGTCACATCAAATTTGTGGTATATGCATGGAGTACTAAATGTTGACGAAATCAAAAACTAATTGCACAGTTTGGTTGTACTTTGCGAGACGAACGTTTTGAGTCTAATTAGTCAACCATTGGACAATTATTACCAAATAAAAACAAAATGCTACAGCACGCTACAGTAGCCAACAGTGAATCGGGCGGCGCTGATTCAGGCCAACTAAACGCGGCCACGGTGTCGAGCAAGGCAGTTGCGCGAGACGCGGGCCGGGCTTGTCGCGCCATCCTCGTATCGGTCTCGAACTCCTTGCTTGCCACCGACGTCTGCTTCGGTGCTTCCCGAGGAGCGCGGCGACGGCGCTCAACGCAATAAAAGGGGACGCCCTCCGCCCTCCGCCCTCCGCCCTCCGGACGGGCAAGTGAAGCCATCTCATCTCATCACAATTCACTACTCAAAAATCCAAGCGGCACCTGCTGGTGTTCCGTAGCACGCACGCCTGTGATGGAAGGCTCCTTCAAAGACCGGTGGCCGAGCCACCGCCACCGCCGCCGCCGCCGCCTTGCCGATCTGAATGCCGACGATCCGAATGAAGGCGAGTTCGTCCCGGGGCACCACTACCACCCCGGCATGAAGAGCGAGAAGTACTACGACGACCGCGATCCCTCAAGCGATTCAGACGAGACCATCAGCGACTCCGTGCGGGCGAACTACGGCGCCGCCAGCCCGTCCTGCGCCGCGGCGAACGACAACGGCGCCGCCAGCTCGTCCCCCGTTCCCGCCGACGCCGCGGCGGTGTTCGCCTGCCCCTTCTGCTGGAAGGAGTTCCGCAGCCACAAGGCCGTGTGCGGGCACATGAAGGTTCACCGGGAGCAGGGGATCAAGAAGGACAGGGAGGCCAAGCGCAACGTCAACGTGGCTGCCGTGGGGCGCCGCTGGGCCGCCACCGGCAATCGAGGCTGCTCGGGGTCGAGGGGAAGGTCTGCCTCTACTAGTGCCGAATCGGACCAATCCATGGCCGCTGTGGTGGCTGCAGAGTCCAAGATTGTCTTGCAGCCCAAGCCTTTGGCGTTTGCACCGCCCAATCCGTCGTCCGTGCCCACGGCGACCGCAGCACCCAAGATGCCGTCCGTGCCCGCGGCGTCCGCAACGGCCAATGATTCCTTCGAGAGCAGCAGCCCGAAGCCGATGCACAAGGACGCCATGGAGACTGCGGTCGCAAGAGCAGCTAATCCACTCATGGAAGATGCCGTCCACCTACATGCCGCGCCGCCGCCTGCTGCACCCGTCCACCAGCAGCTCGTTGCGCCGCCGCCTGGAGATCGGCGGAGTCCGAAAGGGTATACATGCAAGAAGTGCGGTATGTGGTTCCGAACGCACCAGGGGCTCGGCGGCCACATGGTTGGCCACAAGAACAGGGAGAGGGAGCTGGCTCCCGCCGCGGTCCAGGACGGCGCCGTCCCGTACCGCAGCAACGCCAAGCCGGAGAAGATGCACGTGTGCAAGGTCTGCGCTGCGGAGTTCCCCGGAGGCGTACAACTCGGCGGCCACATGAGGAAACACTGGGCTGGCCCGCCGATCAACAAGAAGCCGCGCTTCGTCGTCCAGATCCTTCCACCACCACCACGCACGACCACGGTGGGCGTGGCAGACCTCACGCTCGCGCTGCCGGTCAAAGCGGACGAGGCGTTGCCTGCACCTAGGCCGGCCGTGGCGGGCAGAGTGCGTCTCTTTGGCATTGACATCGGACCAGGGGTGCAGACGCCGGCGGCGCAACAAGGCTCGTCGTCTGCGACAGTCATCGGCGTCCACCAGTAGGAACAGTCAGAAGGACAACTAATTTTGAGGCCTAGTGCGGGCATGCAAATGCATGTAGAGGAATACAGTACTTAACATTGTTTCCGTTTTCAGTGTAGAAGATATACGGATCTTTTCCCCCTATGTTCACGGGGAACAGTTGTTACTCTTTTTTGCAGACAATTGAAAATGCAAATGCAGTACATGTTCTGGCTTACTATGTTTTTCTTGATTTTTTTAAGATGGTTATTATATGGTGATGTCATCGCCACCGGTGTGAGAGCATCTCCGATAGTTCTAAAAAAAATCATTTTTTTAGGTGGACAAAAAAGTTGGAAGCACGTTTGTTAAGTTTCTTCACCAATTTCGAAAATCTTCTCCTAAAATATAGAAGACAATGATGCATCAAGATTCTTGAACTATTTCTAAATCACCATATGCACTTTTATACTTTCTTCTTCTCTTATATATTTGCATTGGGAATCCTATATTACTCTTTATTCTTCCCCGTATCCTTCCAAATTTGCAGCTCGATACACACATATATTCCACCTTTAGATTTGCAGCTTGATACGCACGTATATTTCTACCCAATTAGGTCGATTTTTATGCGAAAAGATTGGGAGTTAAGATATAAAGTTGGTGGAGATCAGTTTTTTTTTAATCTTGCAAAAAAAAAAATCAAGATTGGAAGTGGGCTTTCAGAACTCTGGTGGCTCTGACCACGTATAACTACCCCAACAACAAGGCCACTAGGCCAGTTTTTCACTCCACACGAAGGCTAAACACTAAGGCCTCTTTGGGAGAAAAAAAAATCCGTTTTCTTGTGTTTTTCTATGAAATTTCTATATGATTCCTGTGTAATTTGTACATTCCAATGGGGCTCTAAACCAAGTAAATGCGGATGGTATATTCTTATTTTTCCTTTTCTTTTAAGGCACATATGCAATCTTTTTTCCTCCAAAATATAGTAGATACATTTAAACATTCATGCATGCTCAACTCACCTTATGAACACACAAAAGCACCCCTTACCCCTGTAAACACATTGGGAATGTTAGCTTGAGAGTGAAAAAATTGTCATAAAGTGCTCCGAACAAAGTTTTATTTTAAGATTTAAGAATAAAGAAAGTATTCCAGCCTCTTCCATCCACAAGTGAATGACTATAACCGGCTCCCAACAAAGTAAAAGTCATACATCTAGTTTCATCTAAAGGATTGAAATGACCTATTGCCCCAGAGATGTAATACTAGGTGTTATATATGTGTTTTATTGTTTTTCTACTACTAGAACAAAGTTTTATTGTTTTTCAATAGGATTGAAATGACCTATTGCCCCAGAGATGTAACACATTGGGAATGTTAGCTTGAGGCTAGCCACGCAGCCGACGCGAGCGAAGCCCAGAGCGGGGACGGCCCAGATAGAGTCAGTTAAAACACAGCTCGGCGGTGACCGGTGTGAAACGGAATTACGGATTGGTGTAGGATTCGGTGACTTGGCTAACTGAGCCCGGCAGTTGCGCGCCGTCCCGGTATCGGTTTCGGAGTTGGGAGTCCTGGCCGCCGACGTTTTCATGGGTGGCGCCGCGATATAAGGCAGCGATCTCTGGCCGGAGAAGTGAAACCAACTCATCTTCTCTCAACTCTCAAGTCGAGCAGCTGGTGGTGGTGTTGTCCGCGTCGTTGGGACTCGGGAGTGCGGCGGAGCAACCCTAGTACCCTACTTCAATTCACACCAAGCCAGCGGAGCCATAGCGCGTACACCCGCGCCGCGGATGGCAGGCTCCTCTGAGGACGAGCGGCGGCGGCGCCGCCGCCGCTGTCCCGCTGATCTACGTGACGCCGAGCCGGAGGAAGGCGAGCTGGTCCCCGGGTGCGACTCCGACGTGGACACCGATGACTACTACAACAACCACAACTACTATTCCTCGAGCGACACAGATGAGACGACCAGCGACTGCAACTGCGCCCGCTCCGTAGTCCCGGCGAACTACGGCGGCGCCGCCGGCCCGTCCTCCGCCGCCGCTGCGGCGAACAACAACGGCAACACCGCCAGATCGTCCCCCGTCGTCGCGGCGCCGGCGGCGGTGCTCGCGTGCCCCGTCTGCGGGAAGGAGTTCCGCAGCCGCAAGGCCGTCTGCGGGCACATGAAGGTTCACCAGCAGGGGACGATTGGGCGCCGCCATGAGCAGCAGGGGATCGGGAAGGACAAGGGGATCAAGCGCAATGCGGCTGTCACGGGGGGCTGGGGCGG
The DNA here is from genome assembly GCF_019320115.1 of Miscanthus floridulus. NCBI lineage: Eukaryota > Viridiplantae > Streptophyta > Magnoliopsida > Poales > Poaceae > Miscanthus > Miscanthus floridulus. The sequence goes on along the minus strand of NC_089584.1, from coordinate 93,344,381 downwards.
CACCGGCAAGCGAGGCTGCTCCGGGTGTTGGAGCAAGCCTGCCTCTCCCAATGCCCAACCGGACCAATCCATGGCCATCGTCGTTGTAAACCCCAAAACTGTCTTGCAGCCGATGCCCTTGGCGTTCGCAATGCCCGTGCCCATGGAGCCCGCAACGCCAAATCCCTCATCCGTGTCCATGGCGTCCGGAACACCGAATCTGTCGTCCGTGCCCATCGCCTCCACGATGACCAATGTTTCCGACGAGAGCAGCTCTGCGAAGCCGATGCACGGTGATGCAATGGAGACAGTGGTGGCAGGAGCAGACAACCCACCCACCGAAGCCGTCGTCCACGAGCAACCCATTGAGCCGCCGCCGCCGCCGCCTGATGCAGAGGAGGAGCGAGTTCAACTTCCACCCGTCCACCCGCACCCCATTGCGCCGCCGCTTCCAGTTGCAGGTCGCCAAAATCCGAACGGGTACACATGCAAACAGTGCGGCGTGTGGTTCGCGATGCACCAGGGCCTCGGTGGCCACATGGCCGGCCACAAGACCAGGGAGCTCGCCGCCGTTCCATGCCGCCGTGACGCCAAGCCGGAGAAGGTGCACGTGTGCAGGATCTGCGCTGCGGTGTTCCCCGCCGGAATACAGCTCGGCGGCCACATGAGGAAGCACTATACTGGCGCGCCGATCGTGCCCAAAAAGAAGCCGCGACTCGCCGTCCAGCCCCATCCACCGCCGGCGGATCAGAGAACCCTCGAGCCTGCACCTAGGCCGGCCGTGGCGGGCAGAGTGCGTCTCTTTGGCGTTGACATTGAGGCGGGGCCGCAGACGCCAGCGGCGCAAGAAGAAGGCTCGTCTGCGACTCAGGCCCCCTCGGCGTCCACCGGTGGGGAGCAGTAACCTTAGCCTATAATGGAAAGCTTCGCCTGGACTTCCACGTGGAACGGAAGTTTCAGTTTGTTAGCTAGGAGCAGAGAACAAGTAATCTAGAGGCTACTGGGGACACCCTTACAAAAGTGTAGTGTGTACACATGTACTAGTACTATACATAAGAATACATAGTATTGTTCCCTTTCTACTGCATATAAGATTTCAGATTATATTATTTTTCCTTATTTCAGCACATGCACTTGTGAGCACGGAACATACTTCTTTTTCATCCATATTATATAAAGCATAAATTTGTCCATGAAGATGACTTAACGCTTGCCGGAACGTTTGGGGCAAGCTTAAACTGCGCAATAATAGGTTCTAGCCTTTGTCCCATGCATGCGCACGGACTAGTTTACCAAATGCCAATACTCCAAACAGCATCTTCAAGAGTACCTAAAAGCCCAATCCAAGAATTTTGGCAATATTAAAAAAAAAACTCATCTCCAACAACTCCTAAACCCACCTCCCATGGCTTGTTCATTTCGTCGTAAACGATCGTGGATTATTTACTGCTGGCTGGTTTGGTGTGAGAGAAAAATACTGTTCCAGCTTATAATCCACGATCGTATACGAGCAAGCAAACATGTTGCCAATCTTTTGTCACTCGAAAAAAAAACCACCCTCACGCGCGTATATCGTTGCCCCAATCTGAGGTGGAAGGACGTGGGGAAGAAAAAAAAGTAGGACAGGTTCCTGATCCAAATGTAAAGGATTCTTGATATAAAATTACCTTCTATCTTTTAGGCGCGAGATTTTAGAAACGATTGGAGTTGTACCTTTTTCATATCTCCTAATATATTTTGCAAAGGTTGAAAAACATGTTTTGGGGAGTATTTTTTAGATCCCATTGGAGATGCTCAAGACAATAGTAATAAGAATAAATACCAATAAATTAAAATTATATATATTGTATAAGGAGAGTCTAATTTTATAAGGCATATGTTTTTTGTCCTCCCTAGTAATTAGGCTTGGAGATTAAGATATCACCTGTTCAAAAGGTTGAATAGTCATTTTAGTCTCTCAACAACTACTGCCTGAACGTTTACTCCCTCGTAATTTTGTCTCTGTACTTTCAAAACGATAGTGAAGTCCTCAACGTTTACTCATGGGCTCAATTTCATCTCCGGACTATCAAAGTGACCTTTTCAATCCTAATGCTTTGCATTTTGGGCTCAGTTTCAACCATGAACTATCAAAGTGTATTTTTGTCCTTAAACTTTTCTTTTCAGCTCAACTTCATCCATTGTCCTATGTGAAACACAGCACCAGCATACCTGGTAAGCTCTAGCATCGTCCATGATTTTTTTTTTGACCGAAACAGTAGAGGAATCCCATGCCTATTTTTTTTTCTTTTTCTCGTTAAATGAAAGAATGCTATTTACAGAAAATGAATTACAAGGCAACTAGCCCAAACAGAAAAAACCATCTCATACATTGTAGCTATCTCTCCAAAGATTAAGAGGGGTTTGCATGCTCGGTTTGGCTTTAATACAAACTAAGCCTAATTCTTCTTTGAACTCTCTTCTCCAAATGTTGATGTCGATCTGGCCTTTGTTTCTTGTTGTCCAAATGATCCAGCAGGCTGTAATAAAGATTTCTCTGAACATTGGGTCCCCAAAGTTGGTTCTAGCCTATATTACCATGTCCAGTTGTGGCAGATTTAAGTTCCAATGGATGGGAATGGAATTCCAGCAGTCTTGGCTGAATGGGCACTCAAAGAACAAATGGAATTCCAGCATCGTCCGTGATTGGAGATAAAATAATAATTAGTGGACAATTAGAAACTCTTTAGCAGACATTAATAATTCTAATACTTTACTTGAACACATTTCCTACATATCATTGCCTGAGATGAGGATACCCTTCAGGCAACACGCCCAGACATCTCTCTCTCTCTCTCTCCCCCCCCCCCCCCCCCCCCCCCCCCCCCCCCCCCAACGCCCTGCGAGGTCCTCCCCGCGCCCCACCGTGGATCTGGCAACCTCCCAACTCCGGCGAGCGGATCCGATGGCAGCATGGAGGCTTCGGGGCAGATCTGGCGGCGGCGGCCATGGCAGATCCGGCAGGGTATATATCCTCCTCATCCTCCTCCTCCTAGATCTAAGAGTTAAGGTTCCGGCTATTTTTCCCTCTCATCTTCCACAACTCCGGTAGGCTTAGAAAGGGAAAGTTTGGGGAAGGAAGGTCGGTCAGACGGTGAGGATGGTGGTTTAGGGGCCCTGGTGGCAGTGGAGGCGGCCAGGCTAGGGAGGGGCGGGGGCATCACGGCTATTTGCCGGAGTTGGAGGAGAAAGCGGCGGTGGGAGGGGGGAGAGTGAGGCCCCTGCGGGCGTGATAGGGTCTCACCAGAGCTCCGTGGCCGCGGCGGCGGAGCTCCAACGAGACCCTAATGGAACCATGGGGCGGTGGGCAACAGCGGGGCGAGGAGCGGGCTGGTGCGGACGCCATGACGAGAAGAGGAAGGTGAATAGTGTGTTGCCTGAAAGAAATGAATTTTTTAGGCACCTAGAATATAGTAAATCCCTTATTTTAAATGTTGTCTTGTAATGGTAATGATGTTCTTTATATATATCCTACAAGATTGTTTTTGTGGGAATAATTGCGGCTGCTAGGAACACTATTTAGTACCTTGAGAACACATTCATGAAATAGAACAACATTAGATCTACAATTTTTCTCTTAGCTATTTCTAACCAATTGCGAACAAAAATAATATTTTTTCCATAAGCTAAAAGATATTTAGTTACTGGAATGAAAAAATATAATTATAACTGAATAGTATGATATCGGATCTGAATGGTCTGATTATTCATATTCGAGGATATTTGGATCCATATTCATATTCATTTTGATGTATGGATATATAAATATCTAAAGTGTGCTATCTGTCGATAGTCGGGAACAATGCCAAGGACACTGGTACCTAACGATGATCTTCCATCTTGAATCGCATGTGGTCCTGGAGCCGACCATTTGACATCATGGCGTTCCATGTAGGACATAGGACAAATGGGACAGAATTGAGGAAAAAGAGATTAAATGCACTTTGGTAGTTCATAGGTGAAACTAAGCCTAAAATACAAAGTTTAAGGACCAAAATGATCGTAGACCCAATAAATTTGAGGACTGGAATGGTTATTTTTAAAGATTAGAGATGAAATTATACCTTGGAGGATCAAAATGACTATTCTATCTGTTCAGAGTCCAAGGATAATCTATTTACAACTGTCCTCATATGGCACATGAGAAAAAGAACAAGAAAAACTTGCTTAGGGCAAGCATACTGTAACACATCAACAATCGCATAGATCCTCATTTGAAGCTATGCAAGATTTTTTATGACATAGATGAGAGAGGAGTCGAGGGAAAGAAACAACCCCTCGTAAGCTAAAATTTAGGACTACAAGACAATTTGTGCATCAATGTATAAGTTTGTTGTTGTAATGCAGCTTGCAACATTTATATTCCTTTTGTTCTGTGAACAAATTAAAAAATTATGAGCTACTATGACAATCAAAAAGCCATCTTATTGTTTAGGTTGTCTAATAAATTGACTCAAGATTATATGCCACTGTATAAGATTGTCTATAAGACAATATCAATATACTTGCCTTTAGAGCAACTACATTAGTGTTGTCTTATAAACATTCTCATATAATGCTACATAATCTTGAGTCTTGAGTTATCTTCTAGTGACTCATTACGGCAATCAAATCACAATGAAAATCTATTTCTCGCACCACATAGTCCAAATAATGCTCGGCGGCTGAGAGACCGGGGAGTCCTTCATCAATTCTCACGGACAGGGCCTGGAGCTCTTTGCTGACAATAAACTGCTTCACCGCCTGAAGATGCTACTGCAAGTTTTGACAACCTACATTGTATAGCACTAGCTCCGATTCAGATAAAAAATGGACGGTCAGAACTTATCTGACTCGAACAAAACGACCAGAACTAGTAAAAGCAGCCCATGTTTCCTGCTGCTTTCATCGGCCGGAATGCCATTTTGTTAGTATTGAACTAAAGAACCAAGTAACCAACGCAATACAACGGCACAGCTACGAGTAGCTCCTACACTCACCTGGTCACAGCATAGGTGCAGCTCTCAAGGGTCAGAGCCCTCTCTTCTTTTTTTTACACCATTCCGTCATATGCTCGGCTGCTTCCCTTTACCTCCCAGCTCTGTCGCGCCATGCTTATATTTCGCGACGAGCCGGGGACTCCTACAGGCTACGTCCTACCATTCTGTCTACCACCCTTCCACCTCTTCAGACGCTTCAGTTCCACCACCACAACGCTGATGTTGTCAGTGCTGCCCCGCGACATGGCGAACTCCACCAGCATCGCAGCGGCATCGCTACCCGAGCTCCCGTGGACGGTGTCAGGGTACTTGGCAGCCGCGTGCCCGCACAAACAGTTCCTCGCGACCTTGCAAGCCTCCTCGTTGGTCATGACGTCCCACAGCCCGTCGCTCGCCAGGATGATGAACTCGTCTTTGTGCGTACGCTCCGTAACAGTCACCTCTGGTTCAGCTGATATGAATGGCTTCATGTAATAGTCACCTGAAATAGCAGACAGAAGAGATTCAGTGATCGGTCCATAATAGAGCACGATCTGTGAGAGAATGTCTGTCTTAAACAATGGAGAGATAGCAATGTATTGAGCAATTCAAATTCATCAGGTTCCAAGTCCACAGAGGGTCTTAAACAATGGAGAGATAGCAATGTATTGAGCAATTCAAATTCATCAGGTTCCAAGTCCACAGAGGATTTTGCAAGTTGCAACTCATCCTTATGAGGTTTGCTGCTTCACTAGTCATCATACGGGACCACTACTGGCACAGCATGGCTTATTGGACTCAAGGTTCAGGGTGCACAGAGCATGGCATTGCCGAAAAAATCACAATGAATGTTTCAAAAAAAATCACAATGATCCAAGTGATAACATGATCAACTATCATGCAGTCATGTTCATTGTTTCTCCTTACCAAAGCTACTGCAATTGTTAGACAGTTGAGACTCTAGCTAGAAGGACGGTGATTGTCACCTTCACTCACATGGACAATGTATAGAACAAAAGGAGACATCATCGTACCAATTGACCTTGACGTCGAAAGCACCCCCAGGACACGGTACCCATTCCAGTTGATGACCCTGCCACCTGCTGATTCTACCCTTTCCAACTCATCAGGCCTATCTGGCTGTACAGTTAGAAAAAAGTTTTCATTAGCATTACCTGTGACAAACAATACGTGTTAGACAAAGCTGAAACTGTAAAACAAGTACAGTAGTAGGAAAGGAAATCTCAAATACATGTTAGACAAAGCCGAAACAGACGAATTCAACACTGCACTGAATCAGCAACAAAATGCGCATCACTTTGATTAATTTGAAATTCTGGACTCAGACAATGATTAGACATTGCAAAACTTGACAACTTATTACAATTCACATATCAAAGTTTGAAGAACCTAATCAGTTATCACTATAATGGGACTTGAACACTCATTTGGTATTTCAGACCTCTACTAGGGGCTACCGTTTCCTGTGTTCTGCGGCGTTCAGACAACTTGCAGTTCAGAATGATGGATACAGTAAACAACGCTGCTTTTTGTCTAAAGATGTTATCATAGAAAGATCATATTGTGAGAAGTTGTGGTGGGCATCGAAGCGTGGCACATAAATAAGGTCAAGAAAAAGAATATGTTCTAGTTGCAGGTAGATCAAGTCATATCAAGTGCACCAGGAAACTTCAAGGTTCAGCTATTACCAGAGCACCAAACAGAGTTAACCTCACTTAACCACTTCAGTGTCAATGCATTCTCCTAGCCCCTTACATGCTAGCAAGATAAATCTAAATAAAGCAGGTTAATGAACCCTCCCTCTTTTAGTCCCAGCAGAGTTTCCATGTTTAGCCAGGAGAAAATAAACTGCATTTTCAAAACCATATCCTCGCATTGACCAATTGTGTTAGAGTATACCTGCAACAGTGGCATGATCGCACATCCTACATCATTAGAGTTTAAGGTTTGCATGCCACAAGATCAAGGTTGGTCCCCACATTCACTGCCCACATTGGGAGTGAAAAGACCAAGCCAACAAATAGCAATGCTTACTTAAAGCAGCAGCCTAGCAGGCAACCATCGTACTTGATATGACTTCACAAAGCCGCATCTAAAACAAATTATTTCTCACCTAATGTGACAGTGTTAATGTGCAACACTTCCGTTTTGAAACCCACCCTCGACTTCATTTGCGCACCCAAATGTCAAAAACTTTATTCCCCATCACTGTATCCACTATCTTGTTTCCAGCTAGATAGGCCCTATCCTAACATATGATGTATTACATCAGCTTGAGATATTTAACCCTCCAAATGGCCATGTTCGCTTTGCTGAAAAGTATTGTTCACTGATTTGTTGTGAGAGGAAAACACTGTTACTTCGCTGAAAAAGTACGGCTGATAAGCCAAGCGAATAGGGCCTCACCATGTCTCCAGCATGCAGTTAGCAGTTAATAGCTAACTACACTGTACAGAAAAAATACCTAAAGCATTGTCGTAGAAGGCTTCTCCCACAAAGCATACTCTATTTTGGTTTACAGATTTACAGATTGATTCAATCCCGTATTAAAAAAAAACATTGATGTAAGACACAAAAAAAAGTTTAAATAACTCACCTAGAAGATGACAGATAAAATGGTGCAGCATCCTATATGGTATGTTTGAAGCAGAATTAGTATTGACTAAGGTGTCAGTAGTGTAGAATATTTAACATAAACAACTGAACCAAGGACATGCACAGTTTCAAGAAATAGATCTAACTGTACATAATATTTTGCAGAGAGGCACAAGACGATGCCACTTTCCCAAGACATATATGACATAGATAAGATGAAGAACGTCAAATAGTTGACTACATGACAACCAACGTTAATCCAGGACACTTAAAAACAAAGGTGTTCCTCTGTGCAGCTCTCAACGATACTACAGGAGCAGAGTGACTACTAATCACAAGGACTGAACCGAGCTAATTAACTACTAAAAGAAAGATGTTTCATTATCTCGCTGCAGTGCACACAGCTAGGGCATGTACGGTGGAGTGAAATCAACCATCTATAAAAAGGTGCCACATATGATTTTATCCAATGTGGACGGAAGAGAAAGATGAGAGACAAAAATGTCATCTAGTAATTAACAGATAGTTTGGGAGCATGAGAGAAATCTCTTATAAACAACATTTTTTTCCACTATAGAGGTATCGTCTATTATATCTAGCCACATGTTATGCAATAATTGGATGCTATTTAGATTGCCCACGTGGGATATAGAGTCATCACACGTGGGATAAAGGATATAATAAAATCCAGCCTCTATCAGCCTGTTCGGTTGGCTGGTTCGTATCGTTGCTGGTTCGTGAAGAAGTTCTGCTGGCTGGTTTGTGTGAGAGAAAAATACTGTTCCAGCTGGAAATTTACGATCGTTTACGACGAGCCACGGCCAAACGAACAGGCTGATATATATCCATGTGGGATATAGTCATCTTACAGATCTAAGTGACCATAGCAGTTAGCACCCTACTAAACCAAATAACACGAATGGATTACTGAAATGGAACCCACTCTGTTCTGCTTCCAGAACACTACTAGTCAAACCTCAGTTTCCACGAAGTCGAGCTCTGTCTACAGAAACCATTTGCAAGCTGTAACGAATGCGACATTGCATGAGCTGGAAGCAAACAGTGGGCCTAAACTAGTTTTATTTTTGGAAGGACTAAACCAGTTAGGCATGTGTGTATATGAAGCAAACAATTATTTCCTCCCAGCTTAAGTATACAGAATGACCTTGAGATTCCTTCCCGGTGCAAAAGGAGCCCATGAAAGATACTAGTGGGCAGCATATATAGAGGTGCAGTGCAGTGAAGCACCCTTGTCGGGTAACCGCGGCCGAACACGCCCGTCGTCGCGCCTTGGCCCGAATGCCCGATGGGGAACTCCACCCGACGTGTCGCCCGCTTTGCCGCGTGAGTAGGACCCCCGGCCAGGTGTAGACCACCCTGCCCGCCGCTTGGCGTTTTCCGCAGCAAACCCTGGCCAGGTGGTAGGGTCCTCGGGGACTAGTCTTTTCTCATTCTCACGCTGTCACGCAGCACGCACTGGGCAGTGCGGCCACGAGCAGGATCGCCTTCCAATTTGGCACAGTGCTACAAAGCAGGCGCCTTGCCGTTGCCGAAAGCCGAAAAAAAAACGGGTGCGACGAAACGAAACGAAACCTGCGGCACGGTCGAGACGAGCGCACGCCAAAGCCAGGGGGTTTGTTGGCGCTGTGCCGGCGCAGGGGCTTTGGGCGCCTGCCTTTTGCGGCCTGCGCGCGACACCTGTGATCCCGGCCGAAGAAAACGGCACGGCAGGCAATGGCGTCATGACGGCGACGTCGACGCGTGCGTAGACGGCGGCGTAGCGTCCCTAATTCTCAGCCGCATCGCGAGCGATTCTTTTTTTTTTTTTTGAAAACACGGGGGAGTCTCCCGGATACTCGTAAGAAAGGAGGTGGGCGCCCGGTTCGAGCCCGGGTGGTGTCGCTCTCACACGGAGCGCTCGACCAAACGAGCTAGCGCTCGTTCCCATCGCGAGCGATTCTAAAAAATCAATGCGGATCTGGGGGGGCACTTGGCGAGCTACCAGCTTGCCGCCCCTGCCTTGATGGCAGGCAAGTCGGGAGAATTTGTTTTTTTTTTTTGGGGGGGGGGGGGGGGGGGGGGGGGGGGGGGGGGGGTAGTGCGGGTGCTGGACACTTGTTAATACCTTGTGGTCGGAGGACAGCGGCACGGGGACGCCGCCGCGGGAGAGCACGGCGCGGGAGTCGCCGCAGTTGGCGACCACGATGTGACGGGGCCCCACGACGGCCACCACGGCGGTGGAGCCGCAGCCCATCGTGTGGCCGGCCTTGTTCTTGTTCGCCTCTCTCTCGACGACGACGACCTCGCCGTCCACGCGGGCGAAGCAGGCCTCCATGGCCTCCCTCCAGCGCAGCACGCCGTCCCCGTCGCCGCCCTTCCCGAGTTGCAGCTGCAGACGCGCCACCTCCTCCGCGAGCACCACGTGCAGCCGCTCCCGGCACGCGTCCGCCACCCGTGACCCGCCGTGCCCGTCGTACACCGCGAAGAACTCCGCCTCCGCCTCCCCGCCGCCGTCTTTCTCCTCCCCCTCGCCGCTCTTCTCCTCCCCCGCCGCGGCGGCCACCAGGAACGGCGCGGCGACGGCGAACGCGTCCTCCATCTCCCGCCGCCGCCCGATCACCGACATCGCGCCGTGCGACACGGACTTGGGCCACCCCCCCGGTGGCACCACGGCAGAAGCCCCTTCCCGCGGCTCGGGCGCCACCTTCGCAGACTCGCGGGACGAGTCCGCGGAGGCGTCCGACACCGGACGCGCCCGCTTCGAGGCCTCGCCCTGCGCCCCCGCGGATGCAGTGCGGCCCAGCCGCCTTGCCTCCAGCCTCCGACGTCGCGCTAGCTGCGCCACGGCGGCCAGTATCTTGTCCGTATCCGCGGGCGTGGGCGCCTCGTCGAGCGCGGGCACGCCATGGTCATGCGTGTTATCCTGCGCCTCGAGCGCCGGCACACCATGGTCTTGCGCGCTAGCCTCACTGCTGCTCATCGCCTCTCTTCTGCCACTCCCACTACAAGCGGAGCGGAAGGAAGGAGCGCAAAAGAAGCGAGGGCGACGGGGGTCAGGCGGGCTTTAATACCCGCGGCCGCGGCGGTCAGCCGTCGGATCGGCGTTAGATGGCCCGGATGCGCGACAGCCGTATGCGGACGTGGACGGCGCGGATCAGCCGTCGCTCGTCGCGTGGCGCTCGCGAAGGGATGGCTTTCGCGATCTCGGCGCTCGAGGAAGCCCCTGGTGCGCGCGGCTCACGTGAACCCGAGAGACGGGATCCGGAAGATAGGCTATGCGGCCCAGCTGTCAGTGGGCGGTGGTCTGCGTGGAGAAGGCGCTGCCGGCGGCCTCTACGTCTGGGGCCTTTAGGTAACGCGTGGGACCCAGTGCGAAAGGGTACGGGGTTACGTGGAGGAGAGAGAGAAGGATGACCGGCGGGGCATGTCGTGCGATTTTTGACTGGTAGGAATAATTTGGTAGACGCACGCCATGGCCGCATGCCAATGTGCAGGAGATTCAGGTGCCTTTGGTCTTTGGGCGCCAGCTGTTGAGCGCGCAGCCTGCGCCTAGCCGTGTCGTGGTATATCTCGGAAAAGTCTTATCTGAAGTAATAAAAACGGTATATACTATAAAATGAGCAGCTAACATCTCATGGACTCTTATTATTGGTAGACAGTACTAGCATAAATGGCTTCCAAGTGAGAGCAGAAGTAACATAATGCTTCAAATAGATTTTAGATCCACCTTGTAAAATTTCAACCAACAAAAAGTTATTGCAAAGTTAGTATTGCGATAGCACAAAATCATTGTGGCTTAAACACATTTTTAAAAGTACAACGTGAACACTCGTACATGTATGGACACTCAACGCATGCACACATGTCATACTCCTATGAGTATTTCTGTTGGATCAAGACAAGAATGATGTCGTTAAATTCAAGAATAAATTTAAAAAATATGTGAATATTCATGTTAAGTCCAGGACTTGACAAAGCGTGGACAAGTTCCACTACAAAGAATCCAATCAGCTGAGCTAGGCTCAGTATATTCACGCACAACTAGCGCATTGTTCTGCACGGGAAACACCTAGGCCTTGATATTGAAACATGTTGATAAGGGCCTCTACTTCTCTTAAGAAAGTGGGTCACATGCTTCAAAAGTCGAAAGCTTTCAATACGCCACACGTCGAAAGCTTTCAATACGCCACACGGCCCATACCTGTTGGACCAATATAATGACATGTTATTAAGTATAGTTCCCCTTTTTCTAGGTGGAGTACATATACATATCATATATGAATGCTAAAATCTCGATTCAGCCCAAGTAAGTCATATTCATCTATAAGGGCATCCATAATGTATTTTGTTGGACTCGGTAAGAAGGTGAGCCCAAGGAACAGGCGACAATAGTAATCCACTCATCCACATAATCAGCATCCGAAAATAAGATGGGCCCACAAAACGACAATCTAACCTCCTAGACCCTTCAAACTTCTCCATCTTTGTCCTTTACCGCCGCCATCGCATCCTCCTCTACCACTAGGCACTGGTTCCTTCTCCCAGACGATGCCTCCATAGTTGCCACTAGCGCGGCCAGGAAGGACAAGACAACCAAGGACATACCCCACGCTCTAGCCTTCTTCAGCTCGTGCGGCATGTCGACCCCGTTCGCGTGCCCTTAAACCCGGCTTGATCCGCTTCTTTTTTCATCTGAAACAGTGTTTTTCTCTTACAAATTCTTCCATATTCATCCAGATTTCTCCAGATTACTCCAAAATTCATCCAAGCGAACGACGCCATCTCCTCGTCTGTCGCACCCTACTCCTTTCTCCCTTTGCCACGATCAGTGCCCACTCCACGCCGCATGAGGCGAGGCCAAGGCCGAGCGAAGGACTCCATGTGTTTGGATGGGTTCAAGGACCTACAGTGACTCCTCAAGCTGCTCTCAATAGAGCCAATCTAGAGGTAGAGACCTACTCAAAGCTCCAATGCTCGTGGAGGTGGCCATGCACCTAACGTGCCTCTGTGCAGCCATCTCGAGGGCCTCCACGCCCCCGTCACCGGGATGACACCGATGTGGCGTGTGTGTGCCCGCGCGCGCGCGTGTGTTAATTCATCTTACCGGGTAATAGTAGTGTTACTACCGTCAACAACTATTGCCTCCTCTTCTTTTTACCGTCCATAGCGTATCTTACTACTAGTAAAAACCTTACTACCCTCTTCATACCTCCCATTGCGGACACCCTAAGGAGGTTGGAACATTATTTTTTGTGTATCATCAAGTCATAAAGTATATCCAGCATGGTGTGACCCATTGATGATGCACTTGCTTTCCCCTAAGTACTCTTATCAGCAATAAGCAAATTTATGTAGTTTTCAAAAAAACATTGTTAAGGGCATCAGTCCAAAATTGAAACATGGCTTTGAATAAAGTTATTTTACGCCATGTGGTCAGTAGTGGACCTAAGACTAAAATGGAGCCCGGACGAGACTAAAGACATTGATCAGGTCATGTGTTTCAAATTTTCTGACTAAGGGTGCTACGACGGAAGACTAAATGTGTCCCGGCTCTAGAGCCTGAACGAGTGCCCAATGTCGCCGGGCCCTTTGTCCGCCACTGCATGTGGCCCATGCCCAATCCTAGTAACAAGCCAGTTCTTTTTCTGGTGCAACTAGATCACTTTGTATTGCCGATAAGGTTTCAATATGAAGTGGCACACAAAGTACCTAAGTGGAGAATTGGGCCTCAAAAATCAAGTAAACATGGCATGAGCCTTTAGTTCTATTAAGGAAGTGATCCACCGGGCGTCAAAAAGATTTCATACCTCAAATAGCCCATTATAGCGATGCGTTATTGAGTATTTTACTTTTCCATGGTCGGTTGTACGTCATATAAGGATAGTAGAGCCACAATATTCCTGCTATCAGGGGCGAATTCACAGGAGGGCTAGTGGGGCTACAGCCCCCCACCCCCGTGGGCCAAAACAACTAGGAGTAGGTCTTCAGATCCAGCCCAGCAGCTCCCCTCCATAGCCCAACTCTCAACCTTAGTAGACGAGCGAAAGAACCCGACGCTTCTCCCCTCCCTCGCTTGGTTAGGTCACGACTATGGACTCCCCGTCGTTCGGGCGATTCCAGATCGATGCTCGCCACCGTCCCGACAGTGGGCAGCTGCTGCCACCCACCCTTCCCACCTTCCCCTCCCGGTCTGGTGCCTATGCACCTCCCAAATGCCTCCTACAAGCCGTGGCCAGGTGCCCAGGTCTCTAGGCAAGAGGTTCATGACCTCACGGGCTCATGGCCGCCCCGCTGGCGCCGACGCTGGGCCGCCCCTTGCCTCCATCGGCCACTAAGAGTCAGGGTCCAAGCTTCAAGGTGAGAACAGATCCCCTCTATTGTTTAGCCCCCCTTGATCTGTTTCTAGATCTACCATTGCCTACGATAATGACTAACGTCAATCTTTAGCCTTGATATGTTACATTTTGATGAGTTTTTTGAAAGTAAAAGTGCATTTTAAGTAAGTCTTATCCAGCTAAAAAGGGTTAAGCATGAATTTAGATGCACAATATCTTGAGTTAGTAGACCTAAACATGGGCTAGCCCATATCAATTCACATCCATAAGATTTCATACCTCACATAGCCCATTATAGCGATGTGTTAATGAGTATTTTCCTTTTCCATGGTCGGTTGTACGTCATATAAGGATAGTAGAGACACAATATTCCTGCAATCAGGGGCGGATTACTGGAGGGCTAGTGGGGCTACAGCCCCCACCCCAGCCAAAACAACTAGGAGTAGGTCTTTAGATCTAGCCCAAGAGCTCCCCTCCATAGCCTAACTCAAAGCCCAACTCTCAACCTTAGTAGATGAGCTAAAGAAACCTGACGCTTCTCCCCTCCCCCGCTTGGTTAGGTCGCCACTATGGACTCCCCGTCGTCTGCACGATTCTAGATGCTCGTCGTTGCCGCCGTCTCGGCAACAGGCAGCTGCTACCACCCACCCTTCCCACCACCTCCTCCTGGTTTGGCGTCTGCGTGCCTCCCGGCTGCCTCCTGCAAGCTGTGGCTAGGCACCCAGGTCTCTAGGTGTGAGAGGTTCACGACCTCGCGGACTCAGTCCGCCCCGCTGGCGCCGCCCCTTGCCTCCATTTGCCGCTAACAGTCAGGGTTGAAGTTTCAAGGTGAGAACATATCCCCTCTATTGTTTAGCCCCCTTGATCCGTTTCTAGATCTACCACTACCTACGATAATGACTAACGTCAATCTTTAGCCTTGATATGTTACATTTTGATGAGTTTTTAAAAAGTAAAAGTGCATTTTAAGTCTTATCCATCTACAAAAAAGGTTAAGCATGGATTTAGATGCACAATATCTTGAGTTAGTAGACCTAAACATGGGCCAGCCCATATCAATTCACAACCATCAAAGGAAGACGAAATATCCCACCCTCTACTTTCAGTGCACCTCTTCATACCAAAAGCCTAGGCATGTGGAATGCGCATGGGAAAAAAACTTTAGGTCCTACAATTCTTCTGAAGGAAAGCGAATAATGGGTTGTAATTAAAAGTATTATTTGCCCATATAGCCCAAGCCCTTGATGTTGTTTGGTATATTAGAACCACATGTTTTTCCTCTTTGTAGGTAGAATTCTTTTCATGGAAAGAAAAGTAGGAGCTAGGGAGGAACTAGGGAGATAGGAGTGGACATTCGGCCAGACAGAACATTCACGTTGATTTTTTTCTCAAATTTTGGTTATCTAAAATTAGAGATAGGCCAGCTTCTAAAATTACCGAGACCAAGAAATTCAATCTCAATTAGCTCGGTCTTCATTCATGATTAAACTAACCATTCATTCTTGACACAACTTTACCTAGCCAAGAAATAAATGAACAAAATACAACAAAAAATAAATATAAACCACACATGGTTTGTCAAGCCACTCCAATGTTAGGTCGTCGAGTTTGGATGCCAGGAATGAGCACCCGAGCCACCGAAAACCCGTGCCTCTCGAGGTGCAACATCGTCGTATGTCATCCCTACAGAGATCGCAACATGCCATGTCATCCCCATGTGCATCCCCTTTGTAGTTGGATCTGATAAGAACAAGGGAGGGAGGAGCCCTGCCCAATGGATTAAGAGAGTGAGGAAGAAGCCGTTACGAAGCCTCGCCAGGGTGGGGAAGGAGTGAGGAGCCACTGGCACATGTGCTTGCCAGGGTGGGAAGGGAGAGAGGAGTCACCAACACTCATGTGCCAGTGCCGAGAGGTTCGGAGGGAGGGAGCCGCGCTTGCCGTGAGTTGGAGCGTGTGACAACTACACCTTCAACCTATATGTGCAGACTAGGGAGAGAGACATGGGAAGTGGCACGTGTGGGCAGAGACTAGGAAAGGGATGAGAGAGGCGAGACGAGAGATTGAGAGTTAGGGTTATAGTATACATGTGATGGCATGAGGCCATCTTGGGTTATTATAAGGCCATGAGGGGGGCTCTTGTTGGTCCTCTTCGCATATATTTCGCTATGCTCAGTTAATTCGGTTATGTGACACTTCGAATCAAATTAATCGAGGTTATCCTATTATTGAAACCTAAGATCAGAATAATGGCTAAAACATCGGTTCCGGTCAGTCATGATTTGGTTTCGATTAATTCTGTTGGGTTCAACACCTTAGAGCATGATATTGAGCATGCCTGCACGGATGACCCTTTTGAAAGCAAGGCTGAATATTGCACCTAGCTTGCTGCCGTAGGACTCTCGACAGTGCACAATGGGCCATGCTGGAGAGTGGGATCTCCTTATCGACAAGGACCTTGAGTACAACAAACAAGTCAACGATTGCTTGCTGATTTGACCTTGCCAGGGCACTCGCTTCCTCTGTGTAGGAGTACCCAACGCCCATCGGAGCATCTTGCGCCCAGCGCACCATTGCCATCACAAATAAGTAGTCAAGGACAAAGAATAAGAATTACAGATGTGATGAAATGAAAAGACTATGGTTTTGCTGCCCAAGTACAAAGATCAAGTTCGACAACTCAACAATTTTCAGTCACGTCCACTTTTGTGGCTTGAAGTCAACATCTATAGCTAGCTCTTAGGGTTGCCCACCCCTTAGGAGAGCCAAGTCACCTCCTATGGTTGATGATTTCTTGTATATGTTGCTAGATCTTTCCACCACTAAGAATCCAAAAAATGAAAATGACAATGTTGAGACTTGAATTCAAATGGACATATTCCACCACTAAGAATCTAACCAACTGAGCGATGTTTATATGTCACATACAAAGTATCATTTAAGTTGAACGAGGGTTGTAAGGCTTAACGTAGATTCTTGTACGCGTATGTTACATCGCATATAAAGTATCATTTAAGGCCGACAAAAGTTGTAAGTTTTATCATAGATTCTTCATTCTTTTGTATGTTGTACCTAGGTATGCATCAGTAATCGAGAACAAACTTGGTCAAATGGAGCACTTTCAACCAAGTACATGTGCCAAGAGTTTTTTTTTCCGAAAGATCATGCGACAAGAGTTAAAGATGATGCCCTACCTTGTCGGGTGATAGTGTTCCTATGCGCGTGACCATTTTAGCAACAGTTAGGAGCGCGTTAACACGTGACAGACGCGCTCTTCGGGAGAGCGCGACCCCACCGCCGCCGCCACCCACCGTTGCCATAGCCATTCTTCGTCCCCGCCCAACCTGGCCCGACCGCCTCCTCTACTGCCCCTTTCGGTGACGTCATCGCCACTTCCACCTTGCCGCTGTATCTCCCATCCCTACTATTTGGCCTGTCTACCTCCCCAAAACTTTTTTCTAAGGCCGCCAGAGGTGAGAAAGAAGAGAGAAGAGAGAGGGCAGGGGTCTACCTTTGCGCAAGGGTTATAGAACAATACTCCTATCCTGGAGCAACGGTTCAAAAAGGGAATACTGCTATGACAGTAAACGATAACTAATAGCTTACAAACACGTTAAAATGATTATTACTATATAGTAGCGTTGACCTAGTATTCATCAGTCATATTGAATTGCGCGAACATATATACGTATACGACGGTGATAGCAGTGCACTTAATCAAGAGAGTGATTCTTTTACCAATACTCCGGCAACCATTAGGCCTAACTTTTGATCAAAGCTCCTTGACACGGTAACGACGACATGAGCACTAATGGTACTACACTATAAAAAAAATGGACTCGACCACCAAAAGATCGACAGATGCTCTTGCTTAATCAATCATCAAGCGTGACGTTGACAGGATCAGCGGTTCCGCAAGCGGCAAGGCCTGCTGTCGCGCTTCCATGGGCGCGCTGCACAAGGAGCGGCCGCGTGCGGCGCGGGTCATCCGTGGCATGCATGGTCGTGGACGCTTGTCTGGGTGGGTGGAGCGGAGAAATAGCAGGCGGCCTGCGCCGTTTGGAGCGCGGCGAGGGGACGCGTGTCGACGGTTGCGGACATGCGGGCCATGCCGGGGGTCCAGGTGCAGCGCGCGCCCTGCTCCCGCCCCACGTCTCCGCCTCCGCGCGCAGCACGGCAGCCTGTGTACTCCTAGTACTCCTGTGTGCCGGGCCCCGTTGCCCCCACGCCGTGCGACGTGGAGACCGGGCGCGGCAGTTATAACGGGCGCGTGCCCTGTCGCCCTCGGTCTCGGTACGACGAGGGATGGACATGGACCACGACGGGCCTGGCGCTTTCGTACGCCCGCAGGTTCGCCGCGCCGCTCGCCACGTGTGGCGCGCGCGCCACCGAAAAGCTAGCCTCGCTATCCGGGCCGGGGCCCCAGACCCGCCTCCATTTTTTAAAACCGCGCGGCTGAACGGCGGGTCGTCACTGACTCCTCGGTCTCGGTCGCGTCGGTGTACAGTGTGGGTGTCGTCTGAAGCTCTCTCCATCGTGTAGTGGCGATGGCGTGTGGCGTGTACTGAGAGACGGTCCGGCGCGTACGTCGCGCCTTTCGGTGGCGCCTGGTGCTGGTGCTGGTGCTGCGTTAATGCGTACTAGCTCTTGTGACTAATGGTTTTGGAAGCTTTGAGTGACGATGCTTCTCAGCCGTGATTAAGCGGTGGAGTGCAATGATCTGAGATTTAAGCGGTGGAGTACAGATCACCATGGAGTTTTAGCCAGTTATTACTGCTTGCATTCCGCTTGTCTAATCGACAATGTGTACTTCTTGTCCTCCTTTTTGTTCGACAAGGACGTGTACGTATATACAATCGAACGTAGATTATGTGGTAGCCCGTCATGATAAGCCGTACACGACCAAAAGATTCCACCACGTAAAGGTGAAAGATGCATGTCATCGACCAAGCGTGGTTGTTTCGTTTGTGTGAGCCTGTGTACTACCTAGGCCATGTTTAGTTCCCACATTTTTCAAAATTTGGCACTATGTAAAAAGAAGATTCCCCGTCACATTAAATTTGCGGTACATGTATGGAGTACTAAACGTTGACGAAATCAAAAACTAATTACACAGTTTGGTTGTACTTTGCGAGACGAACATTTTGAGCCTAATTAGTCAACGATCGGACAATTATTACCAAATACAAACAAAATGCTACAGTATCCAACAGTGTCGCTACAGTGCCTGGCAGTCCGGCGGCGCCGAGTCTGGGCACCAACTAAACGCGGCCCTAGACTAGACCTAGAAGCAAGCTACCACAAACTGTAAAGCGACGCATATGTACGTGGCACGCTAGACCTTGCGCTAGCTGCTCGTTATCTGAAAAGTCACCGCAACAAGGCTACGTGGCTCCTCGGCCAAATAAAGTGAGCCCTTGTTTAGTTCGCGAAATTTGGAATTTGGGGCTACGGTAGCATCTTCGTTTTTATTTGGCAAATAGTGTCCAAACATTGATTAATTAGGCTTAAAACGCTCGTCTCGCAATTTCCCACCAAACTGTGCAATTAGTTTTTCTTTTCGTCTACATTTAATGCTCCATACACAGGCCGAAAACATTTGATGTGACAGGTACTGTAGCAATTTTTTGGACTTTGGCGTCCAACTAAACAAGGCGTGATTCCTTCGCTGACTCAGGCCCTGTTTAGTTTTCAAAATTTTTTGTCAGCTACAGTAAAAGAGCATGTTTGACATATGTATGGAGTACTAAATGTACATGAAAAAAAACTAATTGCACAGTTCTCGGCAAAATCGCGAGACGAATCTTTTAAGCCTAATCAGTCCATGAAAAGCCTTAAGTGCTACAGTAAACCACATGTGCTAATGACCGATTAATTTGTATCATTAGATTCGTCTCGCAGTTTCCTGATGTGTTCTGTAATTTGTTTTTTTATTAGTATCCAAAAATCCCTCCCGACATCCTTCCAACATATCCGATGTGACACCAAAAATTTTTCACCTCTTCAACTAAACACACCCTCACTCAGGCGTGTCGCCGATAGAAGATAAAAAAAATGTTTTCGTATTCACTTTATTCTGTGTACTCTTACGAATACAAGAAACGTTTTTAATTTTGTTCTTTTTTCGACGGAAGTACTCGTACACGCACAGCACACAGGATGAAATGTGTGTACACGTATACAGTACCAGCTACTCCGCTGACATCCTACGCCAACTACCAACAGAAAAGCGCAGAGAGTCGCAGACGCATGAACATACACGTGGGGCACGAGAGAGCCTACAGGCAGACACGCAGCCGTGAGGCCGTGAAGGCAGCGGCGCCGCATCCAGGAAGCGGTGCGCCTGCGCTCGTCTTGTCGTCCACTGGCAGGCGGGCCACATGACCTCATGCATCTTGCACCCTCTCGGAAGAGGCCAAATTTCCAAATGATGAGACGATCGACGACTGCGTCACGCATGGACGCACTTCGATCGGCACCACTAGATGGAACCACGCATGCAGCTATACGGTCTGTTCGCTTGGGCTGATAAGCCCGATTAGTATTGATTTGTTATGAGAGAAAAATACTATTAATTGACTGATAAGCTCTAACTGAAACCAACAAACGAACAGGCTGATAATGCACACAGCCGCAGGCCACGATAAAGCCCACCGAACTATATCTATCTCAGCGGTCCAGCCCTGAACCCCTCCACCACAACAACAATGGTTCAACATTCAACAACAATTTGGGTACAAGGTCACCTGAGCTATCCACCGATCCACATCAGTTTTGGCTCCTATCTCCACCGGCACCGCTTTCTTTTTCTTTTCGATGGCACGGCCGCTTTCTTCTTATATTCAAATAGAAATAGTGGGACTTGGGTCATGTCAGCTTCAGTTTCTCCTTCAACCGCTATCTTCTTTCTTAGACGGCATATCTGCTTTCTTTTGATATTATGACATATGGTAGATAGTAGACCACCACAGAACTTAATAATGGTAATAATAACTGTAAATGGCAACTTTTGGTAATAATTCACCAATTCCACATGCATATAATAAAGGGATGTAACATTTCATAGACAGGACTAGATTAGTCCATGACAATACCTCGGTATTCTCCTCCATCATAGCCTTTCCCATAAGACCATATTGCATTCCATGTCATACATGGCCCTGTTTGCTTGAACTTATCAGCCATGATAACGTGCCAGAAATTTCTTAATACCAGCAAGACACAAGTAAAAGCTACACTTTACCCTTCCTGCCATGGAGAACCTAGCGGACGCAAGATTAATCTTACATTTTTGGGATGGTCTGGGATATGTAGATGGGTCGGTAGGGAGAGGAGAGGTGGGGTTCTAAAAGGTCCTAATATGACTAGAGGAGGGTGAATAGCCTATTTAAAAATCTACAAATCAACTAGAACAATTTGATTAGTATGACAAATAGCGAAATACAAACTTGCTCTAGCTCTACAAGGGTTGCAAGCCACCTATCCAACAATTCTAGTTACAATGATTACTAGGCACACAACTTACAATGTTACTACTCACTAAGAGCTCTCAATCTTGCTACTCTAAAGAGCTCCACTAGATGAACTTAAAATAACAAAGCAAGCTCTCAATTCTAATTACACTAAAGAGCTTGTCACAACTAGTTTGCAAGAATATAAATGAGTGAGTAGGGTGATTATACCGCCGTGTAGAGGAGTGAACCAATTACAAGATGAATACTAAATCAATCACCGGGAGAATACCAAAGGGCAAGAGAGAACCAATTTTTCTCCCGAGGTTCACGTGCTTGCCGGCACGCTAGTCCCGTTGTGTCGACCAACACTTGGTGGTTCGGCGGCTAAGAGATGTTGCACGAACCTCGTCCATACAATCGGACACCGCAAGAACCTACCCACAAATGAGGTAACTCAATGACACGAGCAATCCACTAGAGTTACCTTTCGGCTCTCCACCGGGGAAGGCACAAGACCCCTCACAATCACCACAATCGGAGCCGGAGACAATCACCAACCTCCGCTCAACGATCCTCGCTGCTCCAATCCATCTAGGTTGCGGCAATCACCAAGAGTAACAAGTGAATCCCACAGCGAAACATGAATGCCAAGTGCCACTAGATGCAATCACTCAAGCAATGCACTTGGATTCTCTCTCAATCTCACAACGATGACGAAACAATGATGGAGATGAATGGGAGGGCTTTGGCTAAGCTCACAAGGTTGCTATGTCAATGCAAATGTCCAAGAGAGTGAGCTTGAGCCGGCCATGGGGCTTAAATAGAAGCCCCCATGAAATAGAGTCGTTGTACCCCTTCACTGGGCACAACTCGGGGTGACCGGATGCTCCGGTCAGTTCGACCGGACGCAGGACCCCAGCGTCCGGTCGCCCAATGCTTGCCACGTGTCATCGGCTTCAAACGCCGATCGCCCGATCTCAACAGTCAAGTGATGACCGGACGCGTCAGTTAGAAAGTGACCGGACGCAGGACCCTAGCGTCCGATCATTTCTAGTAAGGTTCCAAATGCAAAATTTCACGACCGGACACGTCCGATCATGCTTGACCGGACTCATCCGGCGTCCGGTCAATCAACATTTCTTCTGTGCGCCTCACGTCAGCATACATCAGCACTGACCGGACGCACCCAGCCAGCGTCCGGTCACAAGACCGAGACGCGTGCTCACTACTGCTACTGACAGGACTCTGAACCCAGCGTCCGATCACTGCTCCACCAGCGTTCGGTCACTCTGTGAACCCCTGTCTTTTCTATATAGGGCGCCGGTGGCATCGTTGGACTGTCCGCACTCTACGGGCAGACACTCCACCGGTGAAGTTTCTGACCCTTGCTCAAATGTGCCAACCACCAAGTGTATCACCTTGTGCACATGTGTTAGCATATTTTCACAAGCATTTTCAAGGGTGTTAGCACTCCACTAGATCCTAAATGCATATGCAATGAGTTAGAGCACTAGTGGCACTTTGATAACCGCATTTCAATACGAGTTTCACCCTATTAATAGTACAACTATCTAACCTAAATGTGATCATACTCGCTAAGTGTCTTAATCACCAAAACAAAATGGCTCCTACTATTTATACCTTTGCCTTGTGCCTTTTGTTTTTCTCTTTCTTCTTTTCAAGTTCAAGCATTTGATCATCACCATGCTATCACCACCGTCATGATCTTCACCATTGCTTCATCACTTGGAGTAGTGCTACCTATCTCATAATCACTTTGATAAACTAGGTTAGCACTTAGGGTTTCATCAATTAACCAAAACCAAACTAGAACTTTCAATCTCCCCCTTTTTGGTAATTGATGACAACCCTTTCACAAAGATATGAGTTGAAATTTAATTGAATCTATGTTGCTTGCCCAAGCATATTTACCATGTGTAAAGGATATGGACAAGTTTCATGAATCCCAAATGGTAGCAATTGCTCCCCCTACATATGTGCTAAGAGTTTGGATTATAGCTTGCACATATGCTTAGATAGGAAATATAGGAGACAATTTCTACCGTATGATGCTAAGGTATAAGAGATGGACCTTTGAAGCATGATAACAATCGGAGTGCACCAATATACCATCCTTAGCACCATTAGTAACTATATATACACAAAAACTAGAATACCCCATGAGATCAATATTACAAGCAAGGGTCTAGTTTCCATAAAATAAACATAAGTCTAGTTACTTTACCCTATGCGTGCTAGTTTTTCATTTCACCATTCAAGCATATAACTAGCATACACTACACAAGTATGGATATTGAAATTTAGAACTTGTGCCATGCAAGCAAATATATGAAATGCACATTTAAATGCAACATACAAGTTTATGAGCTTGCTCCCCCTACTTATGTGCATTTTTTATGATCCCTTACAATGTCAATGTTTCATTTGTTTGCTCCTTCTATCTTACTATCTTTGTGAATTTCTCCCCCTTTGTCAACAATTAGCACAAAAGGTGAGCTCAAATTATAGATAGGTTGGGGTGAAACCATATGAAATGAGGATCATTTTCTTAATTTGGTTCAATCTAGATTACTTGCAAAAGATATTTAACTCGGTTTGATCCAAGGACAAGCTTCTTCACACCTCCAAATAAGGGTTATCTTGTACCATGTTGAGTTAAACACTTGTAGCTTATTTTCTAGATCAAACACTAGGTTTACAAGCCCACAAACATGTCATATGCTACCACTAGATCATTTCAAACATATAAGCAATAGTGGTACCATACAAGCATCAAATTCATTTGATTTTAATGAATGAGCCTAGGACATGATAGGAATGACTAGATGCACAAAACAAGTCCTTAGCAATGGATGGATGATATGTCAATCAACTTTACCTTGCTTTGCTCGAAGGAGAGGCATGTCATATAATGGGGGGTGCATTAACACATATTGGAGAAGTCAAGTATGTTCAATTCATTTCTTAGCTTGCAAAACCTCTTTTTATCAAGTGGCTTGGTGAAGATATCGGCAAGTTGATCTTCAGTGCCAACACTCTCAATGCAAATGTCTCCTTTTTGTTGGTGATCTCTTATGAAATAATGACGGACATCAATATGCTTTGTTCTTGAATGTTGAACTGGGTTGTTGGTGAGCTTTACGGTACTCTCATTGTCACATAGCAATGGCACTTGCTTGAATTTAATTCCAAAGTCACTCAAAGTAGCCTTCATCCAAAGTAATTGAGCACAACAACTACTAACCAAAATGTACTCCGCTTTGGCGGTTGAAAGTGCTACACTATTTTGCTCCTTTGATGACCAAGACACAAGTGATCTTCCCAATAGTTGATATGTGCCCAATGTGCTCTTTCTCTCAACTTTGCATCCGCATAATCGTAGTCTGAATATCCAATCAACTCAAACCTTGCTCCTTTGGGATACCACAATCCAACATTTTGTGTATGCTTCAAGTACCTCAATATTCTCATTGTTGCTTTCAGATGGCTTTCTCTTGGTGAGGCTTGGAATCTAGCACACATGCATACACTAAATATCACATCCGGCCTTGATGCGGTCACATAGAGTAGGTTTCCAATCATACACCGATACATCTTTTGATCCACCATGTTGCCACTAGCATCGCTATCCAAGCTTCCACTTGTCCCCATTGGTGTACTAATAGCTTTACTATCATCCATTCTAAACTTCTTGAGCATGTCCTTGATATACTTGCCTTGACTCACAAATATGCTATTCTTCATTTGCTTGATTTGAAGACCAAGGTAGTAGCTAAGCTCTCCAATCATGGACATATCAAACTCACTTGCCATTATCTTGTCACAAAAATCTTGATTTGTTGACCCAAAAATGATATCATCAACATAGATTTGCATTACAAACAAGTCATTTCTAAGCTTCTTGATGAAAAGAGTGGTGTCAATCTTTCTCATCTTGAATCCCTTAGAGAGTAGGAAATCTCTCAATCTCTCATACCATGCTCTAGGTGCTTGTTTTAATCCATACAAAGCCTTTCTCAACTTGTAAACATGGTTGGGTTTCTTCTCATCTTCAAAACCGGGAGGTTGATCAACATACACAAGCTCATTGATGTACCCATTGAGAAATGCACTCTTCACATCCATTTGGTATAACTTGATGTTGTGGGCACAAGCATAGGCTAACAAGATCTTAATTGCTTCCAATCTTGCAACTGGGGCATATGTTTCTCCAAAGTCAAGACCTTCAACTTGAGTGTAACCTTGAGCCACTAATCTTGCTTTGTTCCTTATTACTATCCTATCTTGATCTTGCTTGTTTCGAAAGACCCACTTGGTTCCAATCATATTATGATCCTTAGGCCTCTCAACTAACTCCCATACTTGGTTTCTTATAAAGTTGTTTAGCTCTTCATGCATAGCATTGGCCCAATCAACATCCTTCAAAGCTTCATCTATCTTCTTAGGTTCAATGGATGACACAAATAAGAAATGCTCACAAAATGAAGCTAATCTTGATCTAGTTTGTATACCTCTTGAAATATCATCAATGATAGTATCCAAGGGATGATCTCTTGCAACATTGGTTGGTTGAAGCACTTGCACTTGATTGCTTGCATTTGATAGATCACTTGGTTGAGATGATGAACTAGCTACTTGTTGTTGATCTTGCACTTTGTCATCACTAGTTCTTGCTTGAACTTGATCATGAGAACCACTAGCTTGCACATTTGAGTTAGAGAGCACTTGATTCTTGCCATCTTCAACATCAATCACCTCTCTAGACCTTATATCACCAATGTCCATGTTCTTCATTGCATTGACCAATTGAGTATATCTTACATCATCTAGATTCTCATCTTCCTCTTGGGAACCATTTGTTTCATCAAACTCCACATCATGAACCTCCTCAAGAGTACCACTTGCCAAATTCCAAACTCTATAAGCCTTGCTAGTAGTGGAGTAACCAAGCAAGAAACCTTCATCACATTTCTTTTCAAACTTGCTCAATCTAGTGCCTTTCTTCAATATGTAGCATTTACAACAAAAAACCCAAAAGTATGCTATGTTGGGCTTTCTTCCATTCAAAAGCTCAAAAGGTGTCTTCTCCATCATAGGGTGACAATAGAGTTGGTTGCTATAATAGCAAGCCATGTTGATTGCTTTGGCCCAAAATGAATGACTCACATGTACTCACTCAACATTGATCTTGCCATGTCAATCAAAGTTCTATTCTTCCTTTCAACTAAGCCATTTGATTGAGGAGTGTACTTGGCTAAGAATTGATGTCTAATTCCAAATTCATCACACAACTCATCAATTCTAGTGTTCTTGAATTCACTACCATTGTCACTTCTAACTTTCTTAATGGTTGTTTCAAACTCATTGTGAATGCCCTTGACAAATGATTTGAATATTGCAAACACATCACTCTTGTCAACAAGAAAGAATACCCATGTGTATCTAGTGAAATCATCCACAATCACAAATCTATATTTGTTTCCACCAATGCTTGTGTATGTGGTTGGTCCAAACAAGTCCATGTGCATCAACTCAAAAGCCTAAGATGTGCTCATCATGCTCTTCTTAGGATGTGTGTTACCAACTTGCTTTCTGGCTTGACATGCACTACATAGCTTATCCTTTTCAAATATGACATTCAAGCCTCTAACTAAGTCATGCTTAATCAACTTGTTCAATTGTTTCATTCCAACATGACCAAGTCTTCTATGCCATAACCAACCCATGCTAGACTTAGTGATCAAACATGTTGTCAATTAAGCTTCTCTAGCATTGAAATCAACTAAGTATAGATTTTCATATCTAAATCCTTTAAATATCAAGTTAGAGCCATCTACACTTATAATCTCTATATCATCCACACCAAATATGCACTTGAAATCAAGATCACACAATTGAGCTACCGACAAAAGGTTGAAGTTCAAGCTCTCTACTAGTAGCACATTGGAAATGCTCAAGTCATTGGATATTGCAATCTTACCAACCCCTTTGACCTTGCCTTTGCCATTGTCACCAAATATGATACTATCAATCCCATTGCTCTTGTTTTTATTGATTGAATTGAACATTCTTGGATCACCAGTCATGTGTTGTGTGCATCCACTATCAAGCACCCAATGCCTTCCTCTGGCTTTATAATTGACCTACAAAAGAAGATCAATTCTTTTTAGGTACCCAAACTTGCTTGGGTCCTTGAAGGTTAGTTACCAAGGTCTTTGGTACCCAAATGGCCTTCTTCTTTGGGCCCACAATTGGTGTACCAATGAACTTAGCCTTCACACCATTGACACCCTTAACAAGCATGTAACAAGAATCAAATTTAATTGAGGATACAATAGGTAGCTTGTTCTTGTTAATCTTACAATGTTGCTCTACATGCCCAACTTGCTTGCATCTATTGTAAAACCGACCATTACCCTTCACAAAGTTAACTTTGGGAGTGACAAAGACTGCCTTGCCTTTCTTGGGGGTATAGCCTAATCCCTCTTTATTGAGAGAAAACCTTTAGCTATCTAAGCACTTTAGCAAGCGGGCATCTCCACCATAGGCATTGCCTACGGCACGAGTGAGCTTGTTCACCTCCTTCTTGAGGGTCTCATTGTCCACCATTAATGAGGCATCACAAGTGAGACCATCACTCAAAGGTGAAGTAGAAGTAGTAGTGCTACAAGAAGTGTTAGTGGGAGCAACTATAATGGGCTTATAAAAAGATTCATTAATAATATCACATGTTAGTCCCACATCACATGATACAATCACTTGCTCCTTCTTGGCTTTCTCTTTGACTTGCTCGATGAGAGAGGAGTGAGCTTTCTCAAGCTTATAGTGAGCTTTGCCAAGCTTCTCATGGGCTTCCATTAGCCTCTCATGAGTGGCATTGAGCTCATCAAGGGATTGCTCAAGAAATTTGACTTTCTTGTTCAATTCCTTGCACTCCTTTCTCTTCATCTCAAAGCAAGTATGCACTTGCTCACACATGTCCATGAGCTCCTCTTTGGAGTACTCATCATCATCATCACTCCTATAAGCATCACTTTCACATTTATCATCATCACTCACATTATATTTTACCTTGGTAGATTTTGCCATGAGGCATGTCGAAGGAGTGTCGAAGATGGAGGGCTTGTTGTTGATGGCGATGCTTGCTTGTGCTTTCTTGATAGATTTCTTGCCATCATCACTAGAGTCATCACTATCCGAAGAGCCATCACTATCCCAAGTGACCACATAGCCTCCACCCTTCTTCTTCTTTTAGAAGGTCATTCTCTTCTCCTTCTTCTCCTTTTCTTTCTTATCCTTCTTGTGCTTCTTCTTCTCATCCTCATCATTGTCACTATTGTAGGGACAATTTGCTATAACGTGATCAGGACTCTTGCAATTGTAGCATCTTCTCACATATTCTTTGCTTTTGGTGTGATCTCTTCTCTTTCTTGCACCATAGCCCTTCTTCTTCATGAATTCTCCCATCTTGCGTATAAAGAGGGCCATAGCTTCATCATCAATATCACTAAGATCATCATCATCACTTGATTCTTTCTTGGACTTGCCCTTGTTCTTGGATGATGATGAGCTAGCCTTGAATGCTATACTCTTCTTCTTCTTTTCTTCTTCTTCCTTCTTGTCATCCTTTTCATCCCCCTCCCTTTCCACATGGTATATATCTTGGGTCATGACATCACCTAATACTTGGTTAGGGGTAATCTCCTTCAATCCTCCTCTTATGATAAGCAATCTCAACATCTCAAATCTTGGAGGTAAGCACATCAAGAATGAATGAGAGACATCATCATCCTTGATCTTCTCTCCCAAGGCCTTCAAGTCATTTACAATCACTTGCAACCGATGAAACATTTCTGGAATGCTCTCATCTTCCTTCATCTTGAAGCTTGTCAACTTATCCTTGAGAATGTACAACTTAGCACTCTTCACCGCCGGTGTGCCCTCATATGTTTCCTCCAATCTCCTCCATACCTCATTTGCTCTTTCACAATCCTTGATTTGCTCAAACACCTTAGAATCAATGGCATTGTATATGATGTTGAGAGCCATTGTATTGCATTGCTTGTTGGTCTTGTCTTGGTTGGTGGGCTCATCGGGATCAATGATAGCATAGTCATTCTCGGTCACCTCCCATACTTGATCATTGATTGAACCAAGATATATCCTTATCTTTCTCTTCCAATAATCATAGCATGTGCCATCAAAGAACGATGGTTTGCCCCCTACATGGTTGAACATAACTTGAGCCATAATTTGATACTGAGGTTGTTAAGCCTTCAATCAAATGGTGACCACAGCTCTGATACCACTTGAAAGGTCCTAATATGGCTAGAGGGGGTGAATAGTGTAACACCCTCAGTGTTACATTATGCATCTTTTGCTAAAACCCTGCATAAGCATCATAATTGTTTGTACATATGTGTAATCTAGAGTGTAAATCAATATACGGCATTGGAACGTTCATCTAAAACATGAAACAAATATTACATTTCATGCCGCATGGTGTACTTAGGGTTCTTAATGAATTTTGTTGAACGGAAATGCTATAGGGTGCGTATGTGAACTTTAATAAAGATGGTAGTTTAAACTTCATAGGTGACGATGAAATACTTGTGGTCGGAAATGGGGTTCGCTAGCTAGGAGGTCAAATAGCTTGGGAAGGGGATGTGACGCGAAACTGTTCGAGGTTTAAGTCATTTCGCATAGGTTTGAAAATGGGTCGACGAACCCATGTTCGGCATTTTTTGTAGAGCGATCGGGTTAAGGAGTGGCAAGATGTTTTGACATGGTTGGCTAGTCCTAGGTATCCTCTTGAGCGTTGAACAACTAGTTTGGCGTTTGGAGCATCGGATTGAGTTTTTGAGCCGCTTTAAAAAGCGTGCAGGTCACGTATCAGCGAACGGTGCCAGCGCTGGCCGCGATCACCCTGCCCGGCTCCCGGTGTTGTCGCGCCAGCACTCGGCGTCGCTGTGTCTGCTACCTTATGGGCGCGCCACTCGTGGGCCACCACTCTGGCCATCCTTGCCACTGGCACAATTCCCTGATCACCCCGCATTGTTGCTTTGGAACGCCGCGTAGGCTCTCGCTCGTGTCATGCCACATGGTCCCGCCTCACCGCGCCGCCATCGCACCCTCACGCATCACCCATGCACATGGCCTCGCTGCTGGCCAGGGTCTCTGCTGCTGTGCCCTGGTACGTGCTCACGCATGCATGCGCACTGCAATGGTTGACCTTGCTGCTCTGCCTGCCACCATGTCTGCTTGCGCCGTCCTGGCGTCGCCGTTCACTAGGCGCGCACATGGGCACCTCCTACATGGCACTATTGCCATTGATGTAGCACTATTGCACGCGCGTGGGGCGGCGCCTAATTTCGTGAGCACGCCCGTGTTTGCTGTCATGTTTCGTCGCTACCTCCCCGGACCTGCCTTACACTGCGGCGTCTGTGCTGAGTCATTGTCGGTGCACGTGTGGTGCAGTGTGGCGACGTCTGGTGCATGTCTTGCTGCTCCCCATCACTCGTGCGCGCTAGTACCTTGCGTTGACGGCCACAACAGTGTTGAGCCAGGCCACACCTAACTCCCCTATCTCCGCTGTCGCCATGGCCGGTGTGGCCGTTTCTTCGATTCACCGTGATAGCAGCACCCCAATCCAATTAGCCATGTCCTTGGCTTTGCTGAGTTGCCAGCCATCCTACTGACCCCACCTCGTAGCCTGTGTCCCCACACTATGCTTTAATTTTGAAATGCCGCTCCGTCGGGCCCTTAAGACCGGGGTGGCCTACGCCGTCGGTAAGTCACGCAACCATAGCATACCGTTTCAATTCCCTGCGCCGATAGCCTCATCTCCACCACCTCAGCACCTCACGCACCTCGGCCAAGGCACTAACATAGTCTAGTCGCCCCTGACGCAGCCATGCTAGCATCGTGCATTGCCGCAACGCCTGGGCGCACACGGCTAGCTCGACTCAGGCTATCTTTGGCCGAACCAACGCTTCTACTGTCTCCGTGGGTAGTCCCTTGAGCTCGCTAGCTAACTCGTTTGCTCTATTTTCGCTGTCGCTCATGGGAACGCGCCCGCCGTCATAGGTAGAGGTCCACCGCCAGGGATGGAGCTTAGGACAGCATCCTTGTTCACCGTATCACCTCCCACCACTGCGTGTTGGAGTCAAGGTGAGCATCGGCTCCTTAGGTCAGGATTGGGGGTTCGGGTGTGGCCGGCGTAGCCGTTCGATGCCCGCGTCGTCATGCCAGTGCACGCACGGTGGCCGGGGGACATGGCCACGATGAAGAAGGGAAAGTGCAGGGTTGTAGATGAAAAACCAGTGACTCGGTGAAATAGTAGCCATGTTAGTTTTGCGAATAGAGTTATGTGTGAGGGCTTATTCGCTTATGCACCAGGCGCACACGGCTCAGCTGTGGGCCACCTATGTTGGGCCACGTCGGTGGCGGCATGCGCGCACGGGCGAGAGGCCAGATTGGGCCACGCCGCTCGAGTTGGGCCGTGCAGTGGGATTTCATTCTCCAATTTCCAGTAAAATGTAAATGCTTATTAATTTAGTTTTCAAGCTAAACTTTGATAATTTGTGGTAAATCTTGTAGATGTCCAAAAATAGTGAAACCAAGTTTGTTAGGTTCACAAAAATGCAATCTATCTGTTAGTGTAGTTAGTTCACAGTTAGCTATTATGATGATAGGTTCATAAATTCAAACTAGAGAGCTTAGAATTATGTAGATTAATATTTGTAGGAATTTTTGTGGTAAATTGATGATAGATATAGCCATAAAAATTTCATAGTAGGCTCACTAGATTATTAGGTACTTGCTATAAATTTTGTAGACTTAGAGTAAGTTGGTAAATAGAGTAGCGATCATCCTCGTTTTATCAAATCGGTATTAGGGGTAAGAATACCTGTAGTTGCTATAAGAATGTATATCATGTTTCATACTTGTTAATGGTGATAGTACTTAGCTTAGCCTTTAGTGGGTAGACCTCACTTAGTAGTTTGATAGATGTACTTTTAGGTTACGAGTAGCTGTTGTCATATTATTAAACACTACATCATTATTTCATGTAGATCACGAGCAGATAGATTTCGTGCCCATCGATGAACAGGAGTACGATGAGGTCGTCGAGGAGTACAAGGAGGAGATCCTCGCGTAGGAAGAAGCCCCAGAGCAGTTTGGTGCTGACCCTACTGACCCATCACCTGCCCAAGGCAAGCCCCGGTGCATAACCCCTATTTTTAATGATCACTGAATATATATATGTGATGTGCATTTAAGTTACATGCATTTTATGAAAACTACCTGCATAAATATATCTACCCATGAGTCCTACTAGTACAGGTCGAGTAGCTGCTATGCTTAGAATATCGGTAGCATGAGTAACCTGCCGTTACTCGCAAATATGTGATAAAATATAATCACTCATGATAAAATGGTGGAAATGAAATGGTGATCGGGCAGGGATATGGTTTGGGTACTGGTGTGTGTAAGGGGTTGTGTCCTATGGCCAATAGGGCATGGCTTGGTTACACTTTTTTCTTGTCCGTGTCGATTAAGGACCGATTGTTGCAATGGACGCTAGGCAAGTCACAGATCTATTGTCCCGAGCGCATACTTGGGTATGGGCGCAGGGAAGACTTGTTGCTCTCTTGTCGTAGATCTAGCTCTTTTCGGACCGACTGATTGGAGGCAGAGATGGTGGAGGTCCTAGCACCACACGGAGTCCAGGACTCAGGAGTGGGGGCTTGGAGTCCAAGTTTGGACGAGGACCTGGACACCCGGGACAGGAGGGTGATGGGTTAGTTCTACTTGTGCCTGGGGTATAAGCAGGGCGTGTGTTTTCGGGGCACCCAGCTGGGCACATTGGTTCACAAATCCCCACTGAGTCGGTACGACTTGTCTTAACTCTAGCATCATAGTAAGAACTGAAAGATAAAAGGTGATGAAATGAAACTGATTGCTTAACTCTTGCTTGAAAGTAGAATAGGTGCTTATATAGACTGCATAGATAATAAATGAATACGACAAATAATAATAACCTAAATAAGGACCCACTATTAGTATTGCTTTCTGCTAAAATAAACCAACAAGCCATAAAGCTTCTCATATTCCTTGGAGTCGGGAAATTATTCCCACTAGTCGGGTAAGTCTTGCGAGTATATTGTGTACTCAGGGTTTATTTACCCCTGTTGCAGGTGATGCTTGAGAAGTACCTTGTGTGGAGGGTTCTTTTGGTGGGCTCAGATGGATCCTCGCCCCTTTCGCTAGATGTATATTTTTAATTCCATTGTTTATCATTCCGCACTCTGGTATTTGGTATTGTAATAATGTACTTTTTAAGGAACTTTGATGTATGAAATGGACAAGTATTGTAACTTGTTTTCATTATTGGATCCTTGGGAAAAATATGAATATTTTGGGTTCTCCCTTGGGGTTTGCCTGATGGATACCGCCCGCTGTAGCTTGCTTTTGGGGTGCTTATTGTCTGGTGGAAGACGAGCGCCTCCGTCAGTATACTATTCCGGGCGGTTCTGCCACAGATGGTACCAGAGCCAATAAAGGTCACGAGTTTCATCATTTTTTTTCAAAGCTAAAATTTGACCAATAAAAGCTTTGCGAAAAGTAGGATGTGATTAAGTTAAGTTAAATGAGTATAAGCCCTAGCAATATAGTCTATCTAGGATAGCGGCACTGGTTTTATCTAATCAAATTTCTGCAGGTACACTGACTTATGTTGCGTAAGAAATCGCTTGGTATACGGAAAGTGAGGGTGCGATGTGCCAAAAAGTTTTACGAATGACGCTATATTCTGGCTTGAGTGAACGTATAGGCCAAAGCATGTATCATAATAATAGCATCTTACAATCCCCCCTTCACGTATAATTGAGTTAGTAAATTGATAGGACTAACTAAAGGACTGCTTTAATAATTGTGCTGTCATTTCTCTAATCCCTTTATTCTGAGCAGGAGGGTGTTCTAATGGATGGTCCATATCTCTTATAGATGAATCTAAGGTCTAGACGCAGGAGCACTAGTGCGGGGGCGGCTCACGGTCTTGGTGAGGGCCACGACGAGAGTGGCCGGGCCCATGAGCCCAACGGAGAGAGCCATGGGGCTCCACTTCTGGCTCCTCCTCTATCACCACCACCTCTGATGACCCATGCTGAGATGATGGCAAAGATGTTGGCTACTCACCGGGAGTCAGCTCGTGCCATGGACATAATGGCACAAGCTATCGTGGGCCTTGCCCACGGAGGCTACAGGGCAACGGTGGGAATGGGGTGGTGCCCGTCGTCCTAAGGGACCGTCCTCCTACCAGGACTTCCTCATGACTCACCCACCCAGCTTCACCTCGTCTGATGAGCCCCTAGATGCAGAGCACTGGCTTCGCATTCTAGAGCAGAAGTTTTTGCTGCTCGACGTGGCCAACGAGCAGAGGGTGTGCTTTGCTGCGCAGCAGCTTTTGGGGTCCACAAGCACATTGTGGAACACCTTCCATGCCATGGAGCGGCCTG
Source organism: Miscanthus floridulus (assembly GCF_019320115.1). Lineage (NCBI taxonomy): Eukaryota > Viridiplantae > Streptophyta > Magnoliopsida > Poales > Poaceae > Miscanthus > Miscanthus floridulus. The sequence goes on along the minus strand of NC_089584.1, from coordinate 93,309,462 downwards.
ATCATCTAGCAACCTAGCAGGAGTTCACCACCACATTCCGAGAGTTCTTCATCCCTGCTGGTGTCATCAACCAGAAGGTGACTGAGTTCCTGGAACTGCGCCAGGGAGCATGACTATGATGGGCTATGTGAATAAGTTCAATCACTTGGCCCAGTATGCAAGCATCCATGTGGACACTAATGACAAGAAGAAGGACCGCTTCTTTCATGGTCTTGCTCCCATCCTTCAGGAGAAGCTGTACATGGCAAACTATCAGACCTTTGGGGCACTGATGAACGTCGCCATTGCCATGGAGGATTTTCTACGGGAGTCTCAGGCCAAGTGGAAGAGGAAGTGGGGTGGTAGTTGGATCCTCTAGCCACCCTCGCACTCAGATGATATAGGTTGTCCGGCGGGGGCCCTATCAATCATCAGGCGGGCCTTCATTCCGGCAGCCCCAACAGACTTCGCAAACTTCCTCCACATAGTACCATGCACCCCCACAGTAGGTACAGCCCCAGTAGTGTTAGGGACAGCAGGTCCCACCTCGTTAGGGGTTTGGGAACAAGCCAGGTGCTTGCTTCAAGTGTGGCAAAGATTGCCACTATGCCCGAGCTTGTCCCCAAAACTAGCCAGCTCAGTCCGCTCAACCGTCAGCAAACTCCAAGCTTGTCAAGAGGACCATAATCAAGAAGAAAGTGCCCAGTAGATCTAGCCAAGTGCATTTCACTGATGCTGAGCAGATTTTGCAACAGGAGCCGGTGATGGCTGATATGTTTACCATCGAATCCCATCCAGCTCTTGTGTTGTTCAATTCTGGTGCATCACATTCCTTTATGAGCATGGGGTTTGTAGAGCGGCACAATTTATCACTTATGGCTAGACCTTATGCCTATAAGATCCATACTGTGGGTTCACAAATGTTCATCAATACCCATACAGATATAGTAGGTTTGGTATTAGCCACCCACACTTACCGCCTACAGTTCATGGTCATGCCTAGGCAAGGCATTGATGCTATTCTTGGAATGAACTGGTTATAGGTCTATGGGGTAGTCTTGGATTTGAAGAGGAGAAGTGTGGAGTTACGACTTCCTTCTTCTAAAGATAGGATGTCCCTTATTGTACCCTCAGATCTAGTCTTACCTGTTGCTGCCCATGCTGAAGCTGCTCCTGATCTTACCTCTATTCTGGTAGTATGTGAGTTTTTGGATGTTTTCCCTGAAGATCTTCCTGGGTTGCCGCCGAACAGAGAGGTAGAATTCTTCATTAATCTTGAGCCTGGTACTGCCCCTATCTCCAGATGCCCATACCACATGGCTCCAAGGGAACTAGCGGAGATGAAGAAGCAGCTGGAAGAGTTGATGGACAAAGGTTTCATCCGTCCTAATTCTTCACCATGGGGTTGCCCAGCCATTTTTGTGAAGAAGGATGGTACTCTACGGATGTGTGTGGATTACTGCCCCTTGAATGCGGTAACCGTTAAGAACAAGTATCCTTTATCCCACATAGATACTTTGTTCGACTAGCTGGCCGATATCAAGGTGTTCTCGAAGATTAATCTCTGATCAGGTTACCATCAGATCAAGATCAGGCCAAATGATATACCAAAGACAACTTTCTCTACTAGGTATGGGCTGTATGAGTACCTAGTGATGTCTTTTGGTCTCACCAATGCTCCTGCCTTCTTCATGTACCTGATGAATTCAGTTTTCATGCCGGAGCTGGACAAGTTTGTGGTAGTGTTCATTAATGATATACTGATTTATTCCAAGAATGATGAAGAACATGCCTAACACCTTCGGATAGTACTGGCTCGACTAAGGGAGCACAAGTTGTATGCTACATTCAGCAAGTGCAAATTTTGGTTAGATTGAGTGCAGTTTTTGGGGCATGTGTTGACACCTAAAGGTGTTTCTGTAGATCCCAACAAGGTGCAAGATGTATTGGATTGGAAATCTCCCAAGTCTATGCATCAGATCCGTCAGTTCCTTGGTCTGGCTGGATACTATCGACGATTCATTCCTGATTTCTCCAAGATAGCCCAGCCAATGACCAAGCTGCTCCAAAAAGAAGCTAAGTTTGACTAGAGCCCAGCTTGTGAAGAAGCTTTTCAAGCTCTGAAGACCTTTTTGACCACTGCTCATGTGTTGGCCCAACCAGATATTGAGAGGCCCTTTGATGTATACTGTGATGCCTTAAAGACGGGAGTGGGGTGTGTGCTTATGCAAGATGGGCGTGTGATAGCTTATGCTTTGTGCCAACTGAAGAAGCACGAGGTGAATTACCCCACTCATGACTTAGAGCTAGCTACTGTTGTCCATGCTCTAAAGATTTGGAGATATTATCTGTTGGGCAACAAAGTGCACATTTTTACTGGTCATAAAAGCCTTAAGTATATTTTCACTCAGTCTGAGCTAAACATGAGGTAGAGGAGATGGTTAGAATTGATAAAGGATTATAACTTGGAAGTCCATTACCACCAAGGAAAGGACAATGTTGTAGCTGATGCTTTGAGCTAAATGTCACATTAGGATGAGGAAACACCTTTGTCTCTCAACCATGCAAAGGTATTGGCTCACATTGCATTGACCTCAGAATTGCTAGAGCGGATTATTCAGGAGCAAAAGGAAGATCCCAAAGAAATTCCTCACATCAGGAAGTTAATGGCTGAAGGGCGTGGTCCTCACTTTAGTGTTGATGAACATGGAGTGGTGAGGTATAAGGATAGACTGGTGGTTCCATCCAACAAAGAGCTGAAAAGAAAGATTTTGAATGAAGCTCACTATTCAAAACTGTCTATTCATCCTGGCAGTAACAAGATGTATCATGATCTGCGCCACTTGTACTGGTGGTCTAACATGAAGCAGGACATCACCCAGCATGTCACGGAGTGTGACACTTGTGGTAGAATTAAGGTGGATCATATGCGTACTCCAGGATATCTGCAGCCCTTGTCCATTCCTGTTTGGAAGTGGGAAGATATTTTCATAGATTTCATTATGGGTTTACCCCACACAACCAAAGGCTATAACTCTATCTAGGTCATTGTGGATCGCCTCACCAAGTCAGCTCATTTCCTCCCAGTGAATGCTAAAAATTCTGCTAGACAGTATGCCGAGTTGTACTTGGACCAAATTGTAGCACTACATGGAGTTCCCCTCACTATTATCTCTGATAGGGGATCAATTTTTGTCTCTCGCTTCTGGGAGCAACTCTAGGAGTGCCTTGGGACTAGCCTTCTCCATAGTTTAGCCTATCACCCCTAGACTGATGGCCAAACTAAAAGGGTAAATCAAGTGCTCGAAGATAAGTTGAGAGCTTGTGCCATTTCCTTTCCTGAGAAGTGGGATAAATGCTTGAAGCTAGTAGAATTCTCTTATAATAATAGCTACCAAGAAAGCATCCGCATAGCACCATTTGAAGCTCTCTACGGAAAGAAATGTCGGACACCACTTAGTTGGGTTAAAGTGGGAGACCGTGGATACTTTGGGCCAAAATTTATCAAGGAGGCTCGCGAGCAAGTTGTTCGTATTCAGAGTCATCTGAAGGCAGCTCAGAGCCGACAGAAAGCCTATGCAGACAAGCGTAGAAGGCCTTTGGAGTTTTAAGTTGGAGATTATGTGTACCTCAAGGTGTCTCCTATGAGAGGGGTGCATCGGGTTGGTATTCATGGCAAGCTAGCTCCCCGATATGTGGGTCCTTACAAAATCTTGAAGCAGTGTGGCCTAGTTGCTTATCATCTATGGCTTCCAGATATCCTATCTGCAGTACATAATGTGTTTCATGTATCATAACTGAAGAAATGTTTATGAGTTCCTGATGAAGCTGTGGAAATTGAAGGACTTCCTCTCCAGACGGATTTGACTTATGTTGAGCACCCTATAAAAATCCTAGATGAGAAAGAGAGAGTAACTAGGAACAGTGTGGTAAAGTTCTACAAAGTGCAATGGCAAAATCATTCCGAAGATGAAGCCACCTGGGAGCAGGAGAGTTATTTATTGAAGCATTATCCCCAACTCCTCTCTGGACCCAATAGTTAGTTGCTACATCGAAATATAATTCCTATCTCCTCCTCGCACTAGGCACATGAAATCTCGGGTCGAGATTTTGTTTTAGGGGGGGGTAGATTTGTAACACCCTCGGTGTTACATTGTGCATCTTTTGCTAAAACCCTACATAAGCATCATAATTGTTTGTACATATGTGTAATCTAGAGTGTAAATCAATATACGACATTGGAACGTTCATCTGAAACGTGAAACAAATATTACATTTCATGCCGCATGGTGTACTTAGGGTTCTTAACGAATTTTGTTGAACGGAAATGCTATAGGGTGCATATGTGAACTTTAATAAAGATGGTAGTTTAAACTTCATAGGTGACAATGAAATACTTACGGTCGGAAATGGGGTTCGCTAGCTAGGAGGTCAAATAGCTTGGGAAGGGGATGCGACACGAAACCATTTGAGGTTTAAGTCATTTCACGTAGGTTTGAAAATGGGTCGACGAACCCATGTTCGGCAATTTTTGTAGAGCGATCGGGTTAAGGAGTGGTGAGATATTTTGACATGGTTGGCTAGTCCTAGGTTTCCTCTTGAGCATTGAACAACTAGTTTGGCGTTTGGAGCATCAGATTGAGTTTTTGAGCCACTTTAAAAAGCGTGTAGGTCACGTATCAGCGAACAGTGCCAGCGCTGGCCGCGGTCACCCTACCCAGCTCCCAGTGTTGTCGCGCTAGCGCTCGGTATCGCCTTGTCTGCTACCTTGCGAGCATGCCACTCGCGGGCCGCCTCTCCGACCGTCTCGCCACTAGCACAGTTCCCTGATCACCCCACATTGTTGCTTTGGAACGCCGCGTAGGCTCCTGCTTGCGCCCTTCCACACGATCCTGCCTTGCCACGCCGCCGTCGCACCCTCATGCATCACCCACGTGCATGGCCTCGCTGCTGGCCAGGGTCTCTACTGCTATGCCCTGGTATGTGCTCACGCATGCACACGCACTGCAACGGTTGACCCTACTGCTCTGCCCGCCATCGCGTCTGCTTGTGCCATCCTGGCGTTGCCATTTGCTAGGCGCGCACACGGGCACCTCCTACACGGCACTATTGCCATTGATGTAGCTCTATTGCACGCATGTGGGGTGGCGCCTAATTTCGCTAGCCTACCTATGTTCGCTGCCATGTTTCATCGCTACCTCCTCGGACCTACCTTACACTATGGCGTCTATGCTGAGTCACCGTCGGCGCGCGTGTGGTGCAGTGTGGCGACGTCTGGTGCACATCTCGCTACTCCCCATCACTCGTGCGCACTGGTACCTTGCGTTGACGGCCACGATAGTGTTGAGCCAGGCCACGCCTAACACCCCTGTCTCCGCTGTCGCCATGGCCGGCGTGGACGTTTCTTCGATTCACCGTGATAGCAGCACCCTAATCCAATTAGCCGTGTCCTTAGCTTCGCTGAGTTGCCATCCATCCTACCGACCCCACCTCGCTGCCTGTGTCCCCACACTGTGCTTCAATTTTGAAATGCCGCTCCATTGGGCCCTTCAGAGCAGGGTGGCCTGCGCCGTCAGCAAGTCGCGCAACCATAGCATACCGTTTCAATTCCCTACGCTGATAGCCTCGTCTCCACAGGCACAGCACCTCACGCACCTCAGCCAAGGCACTGCCGTAGTCTAGTCGCCCCTGACGTAGCCATGCCAGCATCATGCGTCACCTCACCGCCTGGGCGCACGTGGCTAGCTCGACTCAGGCCGTCTTCGGCTGAACCGACGCTTCTACTGTCTTCGTGGGTAGTCCCTTGAGCTCGCTAGCTAACTCGTTTGCTCTGTTTTCACTGTTGCTCATAGGAACGCGCCCGCCGTCATAGGTAGAGGTCCACCACCGGGGATGGAGCTTGGGACAGCGTCCTCGTTCACCGTATCACCTCCCACCGCTGTGCGTTGGAGTCAAGGTGAGCATCGGCTCCTTAGGTCAGGATTAGCGGTTCGGGTGTGGCTAGCGTAGCCATTCGATGCCCGCACCGTCGCGCCAGTGTGCACACAGTGGCCGAGGGACGTTGCCACGATGAAGAAGGGAAAGTGTAGGGTTGTAGATGAAAAACCAGTGACTCGGTGAAATAGTAGCCGTGTTAGTTTTGTGAATAGGGTTATGTGCGAGGGCTTATTCACTTATGCGCCAGGCGCCCGCGGCTCCGCTGTGGGCCGCCTACGTTGGGCTGTGTCGCGCGTGGCCGCGTGGGCCGCGTCAGTGGTGGCATGCGCGCGCAGGTGGGAGGCTGGATTGGGCCGCGCCGCTCGAGTTGGGCCGTGCAGTGGGATTTCGTTTTCCAATTTCTAGTAAAATGTAAATGCTTATTAATTTAGTTTTCAAGCTAAACTTTGATAATTTGTGGTAAATCTTGTATATGTCCAAAAATAGTGAAACCAAGTTTGTTAGGTTCACAAAAATGCCATCTATCTGTTAGTGTAGTTAGTTCACAGTTAGCTATTATGATGATAGGTTCATAAATTCAAACTAGAGAGCTTAGAATTATGTAGATTAATATTTGTAGGAATTTTTGTGGTAAATTGATGATAGATATAGCCATAAAAATTTTACAGTAGGCTCATTAGATTATTAGATACTTGCTTTAAATTTTGTAGACTTAGAGTAAGTTGGTAAATAGAGTAGCTATCATCCTCGTTTTATCAAATCGGTATTAGGGGTAAGAATACCTGTAGTTGCTATAAGAATGTATGTCATGTTTCATACTTGTTAATGGTGATAGTACGTAGCTTAGCCTTTAGTGGGTAGACCTCACCTAGTAGTTTGATAGATGTACTTTTAGGTTATGAGTTGTTGTTGTCATATTATTAAACATTGCATCATTATTTCATGTAGATCACGAGCTGGTAGATTTTGTGCCCATCGACGAACAGGAGTATGATGAGGTCGTCGAGGAGTACGAGGAGGAGATCCTCGTGCAGGAAGAAGCCCCAGAGCAGTTTGGTGCTGACCCTACTGACCCATCACCTACCCAAGGCAAGCCCCGGTGTATAACCCCTATTTTTAATGATAACTGAATATATATATGTGATGTGCATTTAAGTTACAAGCATTTTATGGAAACTACCTGCATAAATATATCTACCCATGAGTCGTACTAGTATAGGTCAAGTAGCTGCTATGCTCAGGATATCGGTAGCGTGAGTAACCTACCGTTACTCGCAAATAGGTGATAAAATATAATCACTCATGATAAAATGGTGGAAATGAAATGGTGACCGGGCAGGGATATGGTTTGGGTACTGGTGGGTATAAGGGGTTGTGTCCTGCGGCTGACAGGGCTTGGCTTGGTTACAATTTTTCCCTATCCATGTCGATTAAGGACTGGTCGTTGCAATGGACGCTAGGCAAGTTACAGATCTATTGTCCTGAGCACATACTTGGGTATGGGCATAGGGAAGACTTGTTGCTCTTTTGTTATGGATCCGGCTCTTTCTGGACCGACTGATTGGAGGAGGAGATGGTGGAGGTCCTGGCACCACACAGAGTCAGGGACTCAGGAGTGGGAGCTTGGAGTCCAAGTTTGGATGGAGACCTGGACACCCGGGACAGGAGGGTGATGGGTTAGTCCTGCTTGTGCCTGGGGTACAAGCGGGGCGTGTGTATTTGGGGCACCCAGCTGGGCACATTGGTTTGCGAATCGCCATCGAGTTGGTACGACTTGTCTTAACTCTAGCATCGTAGTAAGAACTAAAAGATGAAAGGTGATGAAATGGAACTGATTGCTCAACTCTTGCTTGAAAGTAGAATATGTGCTTATATAGACTACATAGATAATAAATGAATGCGGCCAATAATAATAACCTACATAAGGACCCACTATTAGTATTGCTTTCTGCTAAAATAAACCAGCAAGCCATAAAGCTTCTCATATTCCTTGGAGTCGGGAAATTATTCCCACTAGTCAGGTAAGTCTTGCGAGAACATTGTGTACTCAGGGTTTATTTACCCCTGTTGCATGTGATGCTTGAGAAGTACCTTGTGTGGAGGGTTCTTCTGGTGGGCTCAGATGGATCCTCGCCCCTTTCGCTAGATGTATATTTTTAATTCCGTTGTTTATGATTCCGCACTCTTGTATTTGGTATTGTAATAATGTACTTTTTAAGGAACTCTGATGTATGAAATGGACAAGTATTGTAACTTGTTTTCATTATTGGATCCTTGGGAAAAATGTGGATATTTTGGGTTCTCCCTTGGGGTGTGCCCGACGGATACCGCCTGCTGTAGCTTGCTTTCGGGGTGTTTAGTGTCTGGTGGAAGACGAGCGCCTCCGTCAGTATACTATTCCGGGTGGTTCTGCCACAAATAGCCTATTTAAAAATCTGCAAATCAACTAGAGCAATTTGATTAGTTTGACAAATAGCGAAATACAAACTTGCTCTAGCTCTACAAGGGTTGTAAGCCACCTATCCAACAATTCTAGTTGCAATGATTACTAGGCACACAACTTACAATGTTACTACTCACTAAGAGCTCTCAATCTTGCTACTCTAAAGAGCTCCACTAGATGAACTTAAAATAACAAAGCAAGCTCTCAATTCTAATTACACTAAAGAGCTTGCCACAACTAGTTTGCAAGAATATAAATGAGTGAGTAGGGTGATTATACCGCCGTGTAGAGGAGTGAACCAATTACAAGATGAATACTAAATCAATCACCAGGAGAATACCAAAGGGCAAGAGAGAACCAATTTTTCTCCCGAGGTTCACGTGCTTGTCGGCACGCTAGTCCCTGTTGTGTCGACCAACACTTGGTGGTTCGGTGGCTAAGAGGTGTTGCACGAACCTCATCCACACAATTGGACACCGCAAGAACCTACCCACAAGTAAGGTAACTCAATGACATGAGCAATCCACTAGAGTTACCTTTCGGCTCTCCACCGGGGAAGGCACAAGACCCCTCACAGTCACTACGATCAGAGCCGGAGATAATCAGCAACCTCCGCTCAATGATCCTAGCTGCTCCAAGCCGTCTAGGTTGTGCCAACCACCAAGAGTAACAAGTGAATCCCACAGCGAAACACGAATGCTAAGTGCCACTAGATGCAATCACTCAAGAAGTGCACTTGGATTCTCTCCCAATCTCACAATGATGATGAAACAATGATGGAGATGAGTGGGAGGGTTTTGGCTAAGCTCACAAGGTTGCTATGTCAATGCAAATGTCCAAGAGAGTGAGCTTGAGCCGGCCATAGGGCTTAAATAGAAGTCCCCATGAAATGGAGCCGTTGTACCCCTTCACTGGGCACAACTCGGGGTGACCGGATGCTCCGATCAGTTCGACTGGACGTAGGACCCCAGCATCCGGTCGCCCGATGCTTGCCATGAGTCATCGGCTTCAAACGCCGATCGCCTGATCTCAACGGTCAAGTGATGACCGGACACGTCAGTTAGAAAGTGACCAGACGCAGGACCCTAGCGTCTGGTCGTTTCTAGTAAGGTTCCAAATGCGAAATTTCATGACCGGACGCGGCCGGTCAATCAATGTTTCTTCTATGTGCCTCACGTCAGCGTACGTCGGCACTGACCGGATGTACCTAGCCAGCGTCCGGTCACAAGACCGAGACACGTGCTCACTGCTGCTACTGACCAGACTCTGAACCCAGCGTCCGGTCACTGCTCCACCAACGTTCGGTCACTCTGTGAACCCCTGTCTTTTTTGTATAGGGCACCGGTGGCATCGTCGAACTGTCTGCACTCTATGGGCAGACACTCCACTGGTGAAGTTTCTAACCCTTGCTCAAATATGCCAACCACCAAGTGTATCACCTTGTGCACATGTGTTAGTGATGAGGACATCGCCACGCTGGACACATCGACGCCATGGTCTTCCCCAAGTTGCAATTCGTTTCCAACTCAGCTGCCACGTCGTCCTCGGATTCAGCAGACACGTCGTCACTGTTTCGGTCATAACTTCCTCATACGACATCGAAACGGGCCGTTCTTGGATGCGTTGGAAAGGGGACGACGACGCCGTCGTTTTGGATCTGGTCCCAGCTCTAGAAGGTCCGTGGATCATTCTGTGTGACCACGGCAAGGTGCTGCGTCACCTATTTGGGCCAACTTGGCCATGTATCGTGTCGGGCCTTAAGCCCAAGTTGTGGGCGCCCAACCCCTGGCCGTCCCCAACCCTAGGTCGAGTCTTAGACTATAAACACAGCCGCCGCCGCTGCTACACAATTGGGTTTTGTTTAGAGTTTAGTTTTCCATCGAGAAACTGAATCGTTCATTGTAACTGTGGTGACAAATCCTTTTGCAGTGATCCAGGGCCCCCGTTCTTGATCTCCTCCACTGTGTCGATTAGTCCTTTGGAACCGAGTTCTTGAACCCTCTATTGATATTCGCGTCATTCATATTTGCAATTTCAGATTGCGTGTTTTACCTTCTTGCTTGTGCTCTTCGATTCGCTTGCAGGAAAAGCCTTCTTGGCGAGGTCAATCAAGTTGTGCTTGGTTGATAACCAACGGAGCAGTGGTGTAACGGTTGCAGGGTTCGAATCGTGTCTGATTTGAAGCCGGATCGCCAACGTCGAGATCTCCACAAATCGAACTTACCGACTACCTCTCGGAAGATCGGGCCTGTACACATCAATTGGTATCAGATATTTCAGGTTTACCGCGAGGTATAATCTTGTTTGCCTTAGATTCATATTTGTTCATTACCTAGAGTCCACAAAAAGCCCAAAAATATTTCAATTTCCGCTGTCCTATCGCCCTTTGTGCCTTTGCAATTTCGTTTCAGATTCGTGTTGTTGAGTTTGTGTCCGTGGTCGAGTCTTGTTGCTGGTTTAGGATTGTGTTCGTGGTCGTAGTTCAATCGCCCGTTGCTGTGATTTTGTTTTCCGCCGCTATCCCATCCACCGTTCCCAAACAACAAGTCGAAGCCACCACATTACTCGACTTGCCCCGCTAGCCGCCTTGTGTAACTTCTCGCCGCCGCGCAAACCCTAGATAGGTTGCCAGCCGCTCTTATTTTGCCTGCATCGCAGCCCTCCTTACATCATCAGGCGAATACCTACTACTGTGATCGGTGTTAGAGTTTAGGGACGTTTTGCCCTAACTGCCGCCGCCGTGTTGTGCCTCACGGAAAACATACCTTGAGATACCTTCGGTAAAACAGGCATAACTTTTCGCTCGTTTATCAGAAAAATCTGAAATTTTTTGTGCAGCTTCTTGACACCATTTGGACCCGACCCAAACTCGGCTTCGCCCTGTTTGGTTTCGTCAAAATTGCCAAAAAAATTCGGGAAAATAAAGAAAAAAAATTGTCAAGGTTTTTGCACGCTTTTCAGAGAACGTGCTGAATTTCTGTAGACCACATCCCACCTCAGTTGTAGGTGCCAATTTTTGTGGTTGCATCTTTTGTGATCCTTGTTCAGAGAAAAGTATAAAAAAAATAGTAAAAAAAAATTTTTTTTGATTCCTACTAGTGCCTTTTGGAAAAATCCGGGGAAAAATTCAGGAAAAAGGCGAAATCCGGGCTATTTGCTTGTTCCGTGAGTTCTTTCGATCGTCCTTTGTTTTCACCTTGTTGCGCTACGTCTCGACACGTCTTAGCCAGCACCTGTGATTTGTACTTTGGATCCAGATTGAACAATCGCTACTCTGCACTCGTTAATTGCTAATCCTTGTTGTCATATTGTGTGCCTACCCATAGCTCCACATATTCTTCTGTCAGCACAGGTTCATCTTGCAACTGTTACCCACGCTCAACAACAGATTGCTTCGCCACTTTGGTTTTGCTCCTGTTTGGCGTTGGTAAGAATACAGGCAAGACGGTGGTAAGCCGCTTGTGATTTTGCATTCCACTTTCACCACCATCACCACCACTTGTTTCCTTTTAGTTGATAGGGATAATACTTTGGTGTTGTCTTTTTCTATCTTCTAACCATGGCAGGAACTCCGACGGACTTCAATGAGTGCGTGTCCAAGGGCGAGCTTGCAACGTTCATGACTGAACAACGCAATCTTATGACCGAGCTGACGCGCAACGTGAACAATCTGGTCACCCGCATTCAACAGCTTGAGCAACGCCCTCCACCTTATCGTGCTGATGATGAAGATGCTGGTGATGAAGATGCGTATGATGACGGTGGTGCCCGTCGCCGCCTCAACTTCAATCGTCGCGGTATGGGAGGTAATAATCATGGTAATAATGATCCTTTTGCTAAAATTAAATTTAGTCTACCTCCTTTTGCTGGTAATGTTGATCCAGAGGCATATTTAGATTGGGAGCTTGCTGTTCAACAAAAATTTGATTCTCATAATGTTCCTCCTGAGCATAGAGTTAGACTTGCTACTAGTGAGTTTACTAATTTTGCTTTGTTCTGGTGGAGTGATCTTTGCAATGCTAATAATGCTGCTGCTGTGCCTCAAACTTGGAATGTTTTAAAGCAACGTATGAAATCTCGTTTTGTTCCTCCTTATTACCAACGTGATTTACGTTTGAAACTACAAACTTTAAAACAAGGTGATAAAGGAGTAGAAGCATACTATCAAGAATTGATTATTGGTTTAGCACGTTGTGGTATAAATGAAGATGATGATGATGCTAGTGCTAGATTTTTTGGTGGTTTAAACCATGATATACAGAACATACTTGATTACAAAGAATGGCGCAATTTTTCCCAATTGTATCATCTTGCTATTAAGGCCGAACGAGAAGTACAGGGACGCAAACAACACCAGCCTTTCAGGACTAACAATGGGAGGAATTTTCAGCAGCGTTCCGAGCCGGAGACGCCCAAGCTTCCTGTTGCACCACAGCCATCTACACCTCCATTTTCTTCCGGGGTAAGTAAATTGTCTAATGTGCAGTTTCCACAGCTGAAGAAAGGTGGCACTCCGGGTGCTTCTACTAGCTCCTCCTCGTCCAGCTCTAAAATCATTTGCCACCGATGCAAAGGCATGGGACATGTCATGAAGGAATGCCCCAGTCGTCGCGCTTTCATTGCTACCGAGGATGGATATGTAAGTGCTAGTGATGTTGAAGATGATTTAGCCCTTGCTGCTAACATTGATGCAGATCCCATCGAGGGCGATCATGACAAGGAGGCCATCATCATTGACTCTGTGGCTGCTGCCGCGGACTACCCTAGCCTTCTTGTGCAGCGTGTGTTGAGTACACGTGTGGGTCATGAAGACGAGATGAAGATCCAACGCCACAATTTGTTCCACATGTATCTCATTGTGCAGGGTTGTCGTGTTCTCACTATCATTGATAGCGGGAGTTGCAACAACTTGGTGAGTTCAGATTTGGTTGACAAGCTTGGCTTGACCACACGACAACATTCGTATCCATATAAACTTCAATGGTTCAATAATAGTGGTAAGACTAAGGTAACTAAATCAGCACGCATTAGCTTTTTCACAGGCTCTTATCATGATACTGCTGATTTTGATGTTGTTCCTATGCAAGCTTGTTCCATTTTGTTAGGTCGCCCATGGGAATTTGATAATGATGCCTTACACCATGGTAGAACTAATACATACACTATCATACATAAGGACAAGAAAATTACATTGCTGCCTTTGTCTCCTTCGGATATTATTAAACATGCTAATGAGATCAAAAATAAACCTCCAACAGACATTGCTAAAAATAATGGGATTAAGTTAAAAGGAGGTGCTTTTCTTGCTACAACTCCTGCTACTGCTGAGTTATGTGATAATCCTGATGCACCATGTTATACTATGTTTTGTCAACCTTTTATGTCTGGTGCATTGCCTGCTGTCACTAACCTTTTGCAGGAGTTCGCTGATGATGGGATGGAGTCGAGGACGACTCCAATTTTACAAGGAGGGGATGATGAGGACATCGCCAAGATGGAGTCGAGGACGACTCCAATTCAAGAAGGGGAGGATGATGAGGACATCGCCACGCTGGACACATCGACGCCATGGTCTTCCCCAAGTTGCAATTCGTTTCCAACTCAGCTGCCACGTCGTCCTCGGATTCAGCAGACACGTCGTCACTGTTTCGGTCATAACTTCCTCATACGACATCGAAACGGGCCGTTCTTGGATGCGTTGGAAAGGGGACGACGACGCCGTCGTTTTGGATCTGGTCCCAGCTCTAGAAGGTCCGTGGATCATTCTGTGTGACCACGGCAAGGTGCTGCGTCACCTATTTGGGCCAACTTGGCCATGTATCGTGTCGGGCCTTAAGCCCAAGTTGTGGGCGCCCAACCCCTGGCCGTCCCCAACCCTAGGTCGAGTCTTAGACTATAAACACAGCCGCCGCCGCTGCTACACAATTGGGTTTTGTTTAGAGTTTAGTTTTCCATCGAGAAACTGAATCGTTCATTGTAACTGTGGTGACAAATCCTTTTGCAGTGATCCAGGGCCCCCGTTCTTGATCTCCTCCACTGTGTCGATTAGTCCTTTGGAACCGAGTTCTTGAACCCTCTATTGATATTCGCGTCATTCATATTTGCAATTTCAGATTGCGTGTTTTACCTTCTTGCTTGTGCTCTTCGATTCGCTTGCAGGAAAAGCCTTCTTGGCGAGGTCAATCAAGTTGTGCTTGGTTGATAACCAACGGAGCAGTGGTGTAACGGTTGCAGGGTTCGAATCGTGTCTGATTTGAAGCCGGATCGCCAACGTCGAGATCTCCACAAATCGAACTTACCGACTACCTCTCGGAAGATCGGGCCTGTACACATCAGTTAGCATATTTTCACAAGCATTTTCAAGGGTGTTAGCACTCCACTAGATCCTAAATGCATATGCAATGAGTTAGAGCATCTAGAGGCACTTTGATAACCGTATTTCAATATGAGTTTCACCCCTCTTAATAGTACAACTATCTAACCTAAATGTGATCACACTCGCTAAGCATTGATCACCGAAATAAAATGGCTCCTACTATTTATACCTTTGCCTTGAGCCTTTTGTTTTTCTCTTTCTTCTTTTTAAGTTCAAGCATTTGATCATCACCATGCCATCACCATCGTCGTGATCTTTGCCATTGCTTCATCACTTGGAGTAGTGCTACCTATCTCATAATCACTTTGATAAACTAGGTTAGCACTTAGGATTTCATCAATTAACCAAAACCAAACTAGAGCTTTTAGGTTCCTGTGTTCCTAGCCTTAATGTGGCTACAACGCCATTGGATGGAGTTGTGGCCGGGGCAATGGGGCTAGGGGGCCAACGAAGGCAAAGGTGATGGCGGCAGCACATGGGGCTTAGGCGGCTTCGCTGGTAGGTGGCGGTGGCAAAATGGCAGATGTGGCTAGAGTGGCGGCGATGGCAGATGGGGCTAGAGCAGTGGCGGAGGCGTTGGTGGAAGGGGCTCACGTGTTGGCGGTGGAAGGGGCTTAAGCAGCGGCGGTGGGAAGAAGATGCATGCGGATTGCGGAAGGAAGAAGTGCGAGGAAGAGAGAGGGACCAAAAAAGATAAGGCAGGGAAGCGCCTGTGCGGTGGGAATTTTTTCATGCTTTCCTTTTCCATGTGCGCACGCGTCACAGTGACTGCCAACTAGGCCAGCTTCAGCGCAAAATGAGCGCACTTATCCAATCTCTATCATGGGAGGGACTGAAACCAAGCCTCCATCACGGTGCGGATCCTTTTCCCGGTCGGAGCTAGGCCACGTAGGGGAAGGCTGATGGTTCCTGACAGAAGAGGCTCATGGGACGGGAATGGTCTAAAGTTGTAGAGAGAAAATTGGTTTGGGGAAGTGACATCTTGTCCACAACACATATTACCACCATTTGGATCTCTCATATCTATAATTCTCACCATCCTTCATTTAGTGCCAACCACTAGATTAATTATTAGTAGGATCCACACCCATCGGACCAAGGCTAGGCGTTCTCTGCACCAAATCTTCGATATTCCAAATTGTAGGGGATACCACACTTTACATTGACTCATCCAAATAAACCATGAATAAGTCTAAGATGAATGACCCTTTCTGCTTGGGAGAGGTGATGCACCGGCAAATGAAACCACTGACAATGATGTGAGTATTTCTACCTATGACTTCTTATTGTTGTGATTTAGGGAACTGGGAGTATATGGAACTATTTGGGGTAATATATGGAACTAGGAAGGAAAAGTATGTGTTCAAGAGATCAGCGTGATCAATACCTCAAGAAAGACATTAGAAGATACACAAGACATGCAGAAAGTCCAAGACACAAGATGGAACTGTCGGTGCGGGACCCATGGGATACCCCATAAGGAAGGGAGAAGATCTAGTCTAACTAGGATTCTTCCCCTGTAATCTTAGTAGCAGTATTATTCTGTAATCCTACTAGGAACTCTCATTGTAAACCGACTAGGACTCTGGCCTCCTAACTATATAAAGGAGGGCAGGGCTCCTTGGATCAGGGGTTGAGAGAACAATTGTACGACACAACACTTTACGATTAATCCAACGCAAAGGCTAACGCCAACTTGACGTAGGGCTATTACTCGATCAAAGATCGAGGGTCTAAACCAAGATAAATCGACTATCTCTTGCGTTTACCATCGAGTTCTGCATATGCTGAAGCCCGAACATACTGCCCTAGGGACCCCCGTGGCAGGCTATCGGTGGTCAAACATCGACAGCTGGTGCGCCAGGTAGGGGCTTTCAGTGACTTTGCATCCAAGAGCTCGATGGACCTTGACAACATGATCTTCTCAATAGGGTCAACCTTCATCTTCGGTTCATGGATCTGCGAGACAGGTGACAATGGCAAGCTCCAAGGCTATCTCCTCAAAGATTCGGATCATCATCAAGACCTTTCCATTTCGGCAACAACGACAGATCAACTTGCTGGAAGATTCACGTAGATCGCGATGTCTGATCCAACTCAGATTTCATGGTTTCACGCATCCGATTCAAACTCAAGTTCTGCTTTTGAGACGGAGTCTTATCCGAGTTCTTTCAGAAAACTGAGTTCTTTTCCGACAAGGCTCCGAGGCACGATGTCAACCTATCAAGGATACAACTCGAAGTACACTCATAGCACTTTAAAGAAGTCGGGTCCTCTTTTGTTCGGACTCCACAACATGGCAACATCTTATCAGACATGGCTCGAAGGATCCACCAATCCAGTGCTTAGAATGCCACTGAAAGGAGCCCAGGAAGGTCTCGTCTTAACTATAACATCTCAAGACTACATCGTCCACTAGACAGGTTTCGTTCCTGGGGATGGCAGCACCCAACTAGTCGACGATACAACAACAACAACTCTACCCTACCAAGAAGGAGACTCAATCTATGACCTAGAAGCCTCTATTGAAGTTATCAACAGCTCCAGAAGTGTTCATGATTCGCCATCCTCGATCACCATTGGTCCCCCTAGAAGCACCCGATGTTAGGTCTTCAGATAAATCTGAGTCCAACATATCACCATTTACCCAGGGGCACGATGGTGAGACTGAGAGTTAGAGGCAAGCCAGAGAAAGAAAGAACAAATTGAAACAAGGATGTCAATGCCGTGCTAAGCAGCGCAAGGAAGCTTGGATCAAATATGAGTCAGATCTAGCTGAGTACAATAGAAGAAAATTAGAGCGAGAGGTCGAAGAAGGACGAGCAGCGAATACACCCTATGATAAGATCCGAGAAGCACTAGAAGAACTCAGGGCGACTTCATATCCCAATGAAAAACAAGAACAGCTTTGGCTTCGATCAATAGTCCTTAGGACGCACGACAGAAGGGCAACATCTCATGAGCAGGAAGATCGAAATCAAAGGAAGTCCACCTTTGATAGACTTGGACCAAGTGGAAGTCACAACAAAGAAAGTAAAAGAAACCATAGTCAAAACATCTGAGTCGAACAACCAAGAAAGGCCAGAAGCAAAGCACCTACATGGACAGCTACACAAAACTACTCTCACCAAGACAACAGTTGGCAAGAAGGGGGTGCTAAATTAGAATACACAGAAGCCAGAATGCATGATAGATTCCCCTGTTTTGCAAATAGACTTGCTTCAATACGACTGCCTCACAAGTTCAAGCCATCCAACCATTCCAAGTATGATGGCAAGACTGAACCAAAGCAATGGCTCAGGATTTACTCACAATCGATTGAATTGGCCAGAGGAGACGATGACATCAAGACCTTGTTCTTTCTCATGGCCTAGAAACCATGCCACTTCAATGGTTTGACAAATTGAATCCAGGATCAATCAAAAATTGGGAGGACTTGTAAAGGGCTTTCTATGAAAATTTCACAGGTATCATTACAAACCCAATCACCCACGTAGAGTTAAAAGGACTCAAGCAGAAAGGAGGCGAAAGTCTCAAAAATTACTATCGACGATTTGGCGAACTACGAGCTCAAGTACATGACATCACCCAACGAGAAGTAATCGAAGCTTTCTCTCACGGAATCATGGCTAGGTGGCAATTTCAAGACTTCTGCAAAGAAAACCCAAGAAACAATGAAGAATTCAGACAAATAGTGGAAAAGATGATTACTGCAGAGGAAAAGACACGAGAAAGATTCCCGGATAGAAACAACCGAGATAACCCAGACAGGCAAAATCTTCGAAACAACAGACATCAGGAAAGAAAACATGGATCAGACAACACCGTAGTAGTGACTGATAAATCAAGGAAGTTTTCCAAGCCCAGAAGGTATGATGACATTAAAAACATGCGTTGCCCCTTGCACCCCAAAGGAAATCACACCATCAGAGATTGCTACACCTTCAAAGATCGATACATGAGGAAAGATAGTAAGGAGAATACCAAAGAAGGCAATCAGAAAAAAGAAGAAGACAACCACGAAGACAAGGGATTCCAAAAATCTAGGGGAATAGTAGCAGTAATCTTTGCCGGGGTTCCAGATTCTAGAAGCAAACATCAAGAAAAGCTAGCATTACGAACCATCATGGCAGCAGAACATGCTACACTAAGATATCTCAATTGGTCATAGTATCTAATCCAATTTTCAAGAGAAGACCAATGGACTAGCGTAGGAAACATAGGCCATTACCCACTGGTTCTAGATCCAACTATTGCCGGTATGACTGTTACGAAAGTACTAATCGATGGGGGAGCCAGACTCAACATCATTTTTTTAGAAACTCTAAGGAAGATGGGACTACAACTCGTAAGGATGATTACACCAACAAGCACGCCTTTTTATAGCATAGTACCCGGCAAGGAAGGAATGCCACTTGGACAAATCACTCTACCGGTTACTTTTGGGACTCCCTCGAACTACCGTACAGAGTTCATCAAGTTTGAAGTTGTGGACTTCGATTCATTATATCATACAATCCTCGGGCGCCCAGCACTAGCAAAATTCATAGCAATACCGCATTATCCGTACCTGTTGCTTAAGATGCCAGGGCCTAATGGTGTCCTCTCTCTTCGGAGTGATTTAAAGCGCGCTTTTGACTGTGATGTTCAGACAATCCAAATTGCAGCAAAAGCACAGGCCAATGATGGAAGAAAAGAAATAGCCACTGTTGCAGCAAGAATGAGCCCAGAAGAGCTAGAGATACTGGCTAAAAAACCCAGCATCCTAGCACCACCAAAAGAAGCCAACGTCAAGCAAATCGACCTGGGCACCGGTGATCCCTCAAAAACGGCAACCATCAGCGCCCACCTATCGACAAAATAGGAACTCGTGCTCACCAACTTTCTTTGGGACAACAAAGATATCTTTGCTTGGAAGCCGGTTGACATGACAAGGGTCCCAAGGGAGTTGGCTGAGCACATAATTGATATCAATGAAGGCTCCAAGCCTATGAAGCAACGACTACGATGATTCTCACCCGACAAGAAGGCAGCAATTAAAAAAGAAATTATAAAACTAATGGCAGCCGGATTCATCAGAGAAATCCTCCATCCAGATTGGCTAGCAAACCCAGTTCTGGTACAGAAAAAGAATACGGACGAGTGGCGCATGCGTGTTGACTACACAGATCTCAACAAACACTGCCCATAAGATCTGTTCGGGCTACCACACATTGATCAGATAGTTGATTCAACAGCAGAATCTGCCCTATTATCCTTCCTTGATTGCTATTCAGGATATCACCAGATCGCTTTAAAGGAACAAGACCAGAGCAAGACATCTTTCATCACTCCATTCGGTGCCTACTACTACAAAACCATGTCATTTGGACTCAAGAATGATGGTGCCACTTACCAAAGAGCTATCCAAACATGCCTCGGTGATTAGATCGGTGAAAACGTAGAAGCATATGTGGATGACGTAGTAGTAAAAACAAAGAACCCGGATACACCCATTGAAGACTTAAAGCAAACCTTCAAAAACCTAAAAAGATGGAGGTGGAAATTGAATCCAAACAAGTGCGTATTCGGAGTTTCTTTAGGACAACTACTCAGATTCTTGGTCTGTCATCGCGGAATCAAAGCAAGCGCCAAGCAGATTCGAGCCATAACAGACATGGGCCCTCCTTGAAGTGTTAAAGATGTGCAGAAACTAACAGGCTGCATGGTGGCCCTCAATCATTTGATATCAAGACTGGGAGAAAAAGGGTTACCTTTCTTTAAATTGCTAAAGAAGACAAACAAGTTCGAGTGGATAGAAGAAGCCTATGAAGCTTTCAAGAAGCTCAAGGCATACCTCACCTCCTCACCCGTTCTCATGTCTCTGAAGAAATACGAAGACATGATGCTGTACATTGCGGCAACTTCCACTGTGATCAGCACAGCGATTGTTGTAGAAAGAGAAGAAGAAGGGCGTGTATATAAAGTACAACACCCCATATATTACATCAGCGAAGTACTGTTAGAATCAAAAATCTGGTACCCTACTGATCACTTCACGCAAGCTTCACCACTATTTTGAAGGCCACAAGATTATCGTGGTGACAGATTTCCCACTCAGATAAATCCTATACAACAGAGACGCAATAGGGTGCATAGCTAAGTGGGCAGTGGAACTTGGTGCTCTCAATATCAATTTCACCCCACGAAAGGCAATTAAATCTCAAGCCCTGGCTGATTTTGTTGCCGAATGGATAGAAATTCAACAACCTATGTCAAGTACCATCCTTGATCATTAGAAGATGTACTTTGATGGATCACTCAAGCTAGGCGGAGCCAGGGCAGGAGTCCTCTTAATTTCTCCAGACAGAAAACAACTCAAGTATGTCCTTCAGATATTATGGCAAGCTACAAACAATGAAGCAGAATATGAAGCCCTCATCCACGGGCTACGAGTGGCAATTACCCTCGAAATCAAGCGTTTACTCGTTTACGGCGATTCAGCAGTGGTAATCAATCAAGTCAACAAAGATTGGGACTACACCAAAGAAAACATGGGCGCTTACTGTGCTGAAATACGAAAGCTTGAAAAACATTTTCAAGGATTAGAAATTCTACACATCCTGCGTGATTCTAATATTGCGGCTGACGTCCTCGCCAAGCTTGGATCAGACAGGGCGAAGGTCCCACTTGGTGTATTCATAGAGGAGTTATCAGCTCCCTCTATCAAACAACCCGGTGAGATAACCCCTAAAATCTTAGCCAAAGGCACCCAGATTTTGGTAATCACCACTTCATGAACCTAGGTTTTTATTGATTACATCAAAGAGAATAAGTTGCCAGCGGAAAAAGAAGAAGCTACCTGAGTTGTTCGCAGAAGCAAGAATTATGTCCTAGTAGGAGACAAGCTCTACAGAAGAGCCGCATCATCAGGAGTACTCCTAAAATGCGTCTTATTTGAAGAGGGCAAAGAGATCCTAGACAAAATACACTTAGGTTGCTGTGGAAATCACGCCGCTTCAAGAACACTAGTCGGCAAAGCATTCCGCACCGGTTACTACTGGCCAACCGCTTTGAAAGACGCAGAAGAACTCGTTAGAAGATGCAAAGGTTGTCAAATCTTCACAAGACAAGCTCATGTGCCAGCTCACAACCTCATCTCCATCCCACCCGCTTGGCCTTTCTCCTGCTGGGGGCTAGATCAAGTAGGACCTCTCAAGAAAGCAAAAGGCGGTTTCGAGTACATCTTCGTAGCAATAGATAAGTTCACCAAGTGGATTGAATACAAACCACTCGCAAAATACAGCGTAGCCAAAGCAGTCGAGTTCATCCAAGACATTATGCACCGCTTCAGCATGCCCAATCGAATCATCACAGATTTGGGTTCTCTCTTCATAGCCGCTAAATTCCAAAGTTGGGCACAAGACTGCGGCTTCAGAATAAATTACGCATCAGTCGCACATCCAGAGGCCAACGGATAGGTAGAAAGGGCTAATGGACTCATACTAGTCGGATTAAAACCAAGATTGTATGAAGAACTAGTGGACTATGGATCAAAACGGATTGAAGAATTACCCAAGGTCATATGGGGGCTACGGACTCAAACAAGCAGAGCCACCGGATACTCATCTTTCTTCCTGGTTTACGAATCAGAAGCTGTACTACCTGTCGACTTGATCTGGACGTCACCAAGGATAGAACAATATGACAAAGGAGAAGCAGAACACACCCGAAGGTTAGAACTTGATAGTACAGAATAAGTCAGAGTAAACGCTACCCTTCAATCAGCAAGATACCTCCAAGGATTAAGACGCCACTACAACAAGAATACCCAGTCTCAATCATTACAAGTCGGAGACCTAGTACTAAGAAGAATACAAAAAATCAACAGACGCCATAAGCTACTCAGTCCATGGGAAGGTCCTTTTATCGTCACAAAAGTCACCAGACCCGGCACATACAAGTTGATAACTAAAGACGAAAAAGAAGTCAACAATACATGGCACATCAACCAGCTACGAAGATTCTACACATGAAAACAACTCAAGGGAAAATATATATACAAACCACAAGAGATCAATGTTCATCATCAATAAAGATAGCGCTCATCAACAACATATGTACTATTATGACCTATCAATATTCATGATCAATAAAGATGATTCTTCCTCAACAAACTCATGTCTTATCATGGCTTTCCCCGAGTTGTTTCCAATGAGAACAAAAAAGCAGAATGGCTGAAAAGATGCCTAAGCATGCCGGCCGAGAGCAAAAGAGCTGAAAACATGCTTGAGCCCGCCGATGAGGGTAGCTATTAAGCTAACACCCGAACCAAAAAGCAAAATGGCTGAAAATACGTCTGAGCATACCGACCAAGAGCAAAAGAGCTGAAAACATGCTTGAGCCCGCTGATGAGGGTAGCTAATAAGCTAACACCCAAACCAAAAAGCAAAATGGCTGAAAAGACGCCTGAGCATACCGACCGAGAGCAAAAGAGCTAAAAACATGCTTGAGCCCGCCGATGAGGGTAGCTAATAAGCTAACACCTGAACCAAAAAGCAAAATGGCTGAAAAGACACCTGAGCATATCGGCCGAGAGCAAAAGAGCTGAAAACATGCTTGAGCCCACCGATGAGGGTAGCTAATAAGCTAACACCCGAACCAAAAAACAAAATGGCTGAAAAGACGCCTGAGCATACTAGCCAAGAGCAAAAGAGCTGAAAAGATGCTTGAACCCACCGATGAGGGTAGCTAATAAGCTAACACCTGAACCAAAAAGCAAAACGACAGAAACTAAGCCTGAACATAAATTAGAGCAACTTCAAGACAAGACCCTCTAGCTCCTTGTGCCAAATAGCAAGAGGCTCGGGGGCTACACTCAGAAGATCCCAAGAAGCGCTACATGGTTTCGCTCAAGAAAGCACTCGGACAACGCTTGTTCCTGCTCAACAAGACTTGAAGAAAACAAGACGAGGCTTCCAGAGCTCTACCATGAAGTGCTCGGGGGCTTACCGGTCCTAGGATATTTTTGCAACCAAAGATAGGACCAGATGTTGACCACACTCCGAGCTAAGCCAAGAAGAAGAAGCTAGAGATATCCTAAGTCTTTTCAGTACTAACAAGAACACAAAGTTTGTCGAGACAACAGTCTATACCGAGTTGTTTACAAGTCACAGACGAAAGCCAGACAAGCACTCGACAAATCAAGGAAGTCTATCAAGACATCAATATACATATACCGAGTTGTTTACAAGGCACAAATGAAAGCTAGAAAAGTACTCAATAGATCAAGAAAGTTTGTCAAGATAATGATTTACCTAAGTTGAGTTGTTTACGAGACAAAGAAATACAGACAAAGAAGACATCAACAAAAAATAAAGATTCTCCATTCAGTTTTCAAGTATAGTGTTTTGTTACAGAAGCTAGAATACAAAGGTCGATTACATCAGGCATTGTCATCAGGAGAAGAAACATCAATGTTAAGATTATCTACAATCTTCCTGGCTAAGTCATCGACCTCAGGCTCCAACCTCTCAACAGCATCCAGGTACTCTTGGCTCTCAGCTTCATCGACAACCTTGGACAAAGGAAAATCCGGAGAAAGAACCTGAACCTAGGCAAGAACGTTCCTAATGCAAAGATGGGCACACCTCTTCACAAACTCCTAGAAACGGGTCGGCACTTGGGGAATGAACTGGGCCCAAGAATGATCGTCGTCTACTGGAGTCCAGAGAAGGTCGGCTACTGATCGAAAAGACTTCCACAAAGCTTTCCAGTTCTTAGTAGCCATTGCCAACTTGCTAGTCAAGTCCTCAATGGTCTTTTGGTCCTACACAAGATCTCTGTCAGCTCCACACCTAATCAACTTAGCTAGCATGAGTTCTTCTTCAGCTCAAGTAATTACCTCCTGAGCCTTATTATGGTTAGTGCGAATGAGTGTCTTCATCTCCTTGATGCCCTCCGAGAGCTTTTGCTTTTCAACTCAGAGAGCTAGACCAAGCAACAAAAGACAAGCCAGCAAAAAGGCAAATTGGAATACAAAGGGAAGCGAAAAAGAACTCGCAATACTGTGGCACTCTTTCTTCATGGCCTCCACATTTTTCGAGGCCTCCTAGGCAGCTGCATCCCTCTGTTTTTCCACCTCAACTACCTAGGCACGGAGAGCCTTCTCCTCCTTCTAATGCGTCTAGCGCTCAGTCTCCAACTCGGCTCGATAGAGGTCAAGCTCTGCCTTCAGGGTACTCACCTCAGAAGACAACTTTTTCTTGTTTTCAGACGAGAAAAAGAAGCCGGTATGATCATGAGAAAAAGACTGGGCAAAAAGAAAGAGAGAAAAACAAGAAATAAGGACAGAAGAAAAACGAACATCCAAAGAAAGAACTGCAGAAAAACTTACCTAGAGCCTTTCCCCAAAAGAAGTCGCAAGGGTCGACAAGCTTCCCCAGGCAGCGGTTAGCTCTGACAATCGATGAGTGGCATCAAACTGCTGCACCACATCATCAGCCAAGGATGGACCACCAGAAGCAAGAAGAGGAGAGGGAGAAGACGATCGAGGCGAAGAAGGCACGACCAGGGCAATCTCCTAGGAAGGAATGGCCAATCCCTCAGATGAACTCGTCGCCATGGCCACGGTCACCTCAGGAGCCGGCAACTCAGCAGCAGCGGACTCTGTCCCCCTCACAACCACCTCAGCAGCCATGCATTCTGAGTCCTGAGACTCAGTACACAAGGGCACACCAGAAGTTTGACAAGAAGTCGACTGGAGGCTCGAGGAAGACGAAGGCCTGAAAGTTGACAAGGAAACTCGTCAATAAGAATAAGAAAAAAGGAGAACAGAAGCAAAGAAATAAAACCAGAATGCACTCACTCAGCTATCTTCTTCATGAAACCAAAAGAAGACCTCGTAGGGGGAACCATAGCGGCAAAAACATCACCGCCACCCTACGATAGGAGCGGTGCAGCCGGTACTAGAGCCCTAGAAGAACTCAAATCCGATGATCGCTTACTACAAGAGGACAAGACCAAAGTCAGAACAAAAAGAAGGATTCAACAACAGGGAAACAAGAAAAGAACTCACCGATGAGTAACGAGGGGAGCATCATCATCCTCTTCCTCCTCACTCTCGACCAAGGCCACCATAGCGCTAGCTGAAAAAAGGACAAAAGCACTCGGTCAAAGATAAAAACAAACAACAAAGGGACAGAGCGTATTAATATGCTCACCTAAGAGCATGCTAGCTACAACTAGAGTACCTAGATGAGTACTCGACTAGCGAGACTTCTTGGCAGCAGATGGAGTAGAAGAAGAACTATCCGCTCACCCCCTCTTTCCAAAAGTACGAGGAGCTCGAGGAACTAGACGAGGAACATACTCTTCATATATGTCAGAAAATGTGGAAGAAACACCAGTAAGCATCATGGTAGTTTGAGACTTACTAGTCAAAGACACCCCAGCAAGACTACCCCCAGCCTCCACAGTTGTAGGGAGATCATCAAGGGGAATTAGATCAGCGAAATTACGCCCCAATTCCTATAAAAAGAATAAAACAACAAGACAAGGAAGATTAAGCAAAAGTGGATACAACAAAAGAGAATCAAAAGTACCCGTATAAAGAAAAGAACAACTCACGGCAGGGCATGAGTTCTTTGCGCTGTACTCAAGGACAGCAAGCGGAACCACGCTTACTCCTTTCAGCATCTTCTGGAGACACTCGAGCACTTCCTCATCGGTCAACTCAAGGGCAGGGACCATACGAGAAGGGTCCTTCGCCCCAGAGTACTCAAAACCATAATGTTCGTGCTCCTTCAAAGGTTGAACTCGATGGCGAAGAAAACTTGAAATAATCCCAAAGCCGATCAAGCCTTGCTATTTCAGAGTGCAAATCTTCTCGAGAAAAGGCTTGATCGTCTCGAGCTCAGCAGTCGTCACCGGGTTCTTTTCCCTTCGGTCATTAACTAAGGGACTAGATCTGGAGTGAACAGAAAGAGGAGGAATCAAGTTGGCAGCATAGAACCAGTCAGCACGCCAATGCCTTATAGAATCAACTAGGTCATAGTCAAAAAATTTGCTCTTAAGACCCTAGCGAAACTAAATCCCGCAGCCACCAAGAACATTGGTGTCATCGCGGCGGGGTTGGGGCTTCAGGCAGAAAAAGTAATGGAAAAGGGAAAGAGAAGGAGGAATTCCAAAGAAGGTTTCACAAAGATGAATGAAAATAGAAAGATGAAGGACAGCATTGGGGGCAAGGTGATTCAGGCTAATCCCAAAATAGCCGAGAAACCGATGAAGAAAAGCAGAAGCCGGGAGGCAAAGTCCAGCACGGATAAAGGAAACGAAGAGAATAATCTCACCAGGACCTAGAGCAGGGACCCGATGCTCGCCCGAAGCCCTCCATTCAGCAATGTCCTTGCTCTGGATCAGACCATCGCCAATAAGCTCGCGAAGCTGGTCTTCAGTCGTTGTTGGAGCTAGCCAAACCTTCTAGGCAGCCCTCATAGCCATGAACTCTTGGTTCTCGATCACGGAAAGTGATGATTCCTCATCCACAAAGGCTGCTTGGGACTTGCTCATGACTTTCTTCCTACCCATGTACTAACGAAAGCAAGAAGGCACTAGGGAAAGAGAAGGCTCGGACGGCAGCGCCTAGATGATGGCGGCAATGGCGATGATGGAGTTGCGAAGGCTAGGGTTTCAAGGCAAAGGCAGGGTACCAAAAAAAGGAGGAGAAAGGCCTTTAAATAGATTTTACACCGGTAAAAACGCGGCCCACCAGGCCCGTTTTAACATGGCATGAGGACGCAATGGTCCATTTACCGACGCAGCTAAAATGATAGATGGCTCAAATCTACACAACGGTATAGTTCAACGGGTAGATTTCAGACTTATCCATCTAGCACCACAGTGGAGTTATCATATTACTACAAAAAGAACTCATCAACAATAAAGCAAAGAAGGGTTACCTCACAAGGAGCGCAACAACCCGGTCCTTACAGAAAGAACTTGGAAATCTCATCAACAACCGAGACATCAGGAGAATAAAGAATGACAACTCAGAAGGCAAGATTCTTTCCATTATAAATGGATTCAAAAAATAGAAGATTACACATCTTACAAGACCCAACGAACTCGGTACCACGACAAGCAAAGTAGCAAAGAGGAACCTAGACACGGCTAGGCTCTGGAACGACTACGTGTTCCAAATTGCTACTCGGTAGAACAAACCGCCCTCGGCTACACTGTTTTCTTCAAAGGACGGATGCAGTGCATCCAAGGCAAAAATCAATAGCACGGTGGGACAACATGGAGCAGAGATGGCCGGCAGGCATATGTCTACCCAAGTCCAATGTGATGCTGGATATGATGTTGATCTGCACCGGACAGTCTCAGGGCAGGCGATGAGGATCAACCCAGAACTGCTAGATGAAGGATCGCATCCCATATCACAAGACTCCCTCCAACTATTGCCACGTACACCCCGGTACATTGCTGCTGCAGGATTAGCCTACCTCTAATCCCTATCACAAGACTCCCTCCAGCTATGGCAAGACACACAAGAACTACAAAATACGCCCAGGGGCTGCTCTACTTCACAAACTACCATATTCATGACTATAGAGACTTCAGAACAAGCAACAAAACGCTCAATGAATCAAAACAGCAATCCAAGAGGGTATTTATAGACTGAAGGAGCGGTGCACATGGACCAGGAGCACCAACAAAACAAGCCTAACAAAGGACACAGTAGAAAGACAGAATTCAATAAAAAAGAACTCAGGCGTGAAGGAACAGTACTCAAGGACAAGCATATTCAAAAGGATATACCAACACTGTACAACTTGTGAACAAACAACATTTACACTCAACCACCACCATACAACTACATCTGACAATAGCAGACTACCAGAGAATATGCCAAGACCCTGCATCTGAGTTCTTCCTAAACAAAACAACCCGGATATATGCTCGGGGGCTACAACAGGAGAAGTTTTTAGTTCTTTCGAACAACCCAGATTCAAGACCCTCCAACTTTTTGTTCCAAATAGCAAGAGGCTCGGGGGCTACACTTAGTGAGTGCACTTTTTTCTTCAAAAAAGCGCACATCACTCAGAAGACTTCTTCAAGACAGACGACTTCAAGGCCATACGACAAAAAGAACCCGGGCATAGCTATATCCGAGCTCTTTTCGACAAAAAGAACCCGAACATAGCTATATCCGAGCTCTTTTCGACAAAGAACCCGGGTATATGCTCGGGAGCCCTTCGACGAAGAATCAGGGCGATTTCAAGAGAAGAACCTCAAGCTCCTTGTGCTAAACAGCAAGAGGCTCGGGGGCTACATCTAAATGGGAGTACTTTTTTCTTCAAAAAGGTACACACCACGTGAAGATCTTACGAAGCGCTACATGGTTTCGCTCAAGAAAGCACTCAGACGACGCTTGTTCCTGCTCGACAAGACTTGAAGGAACAAGACGAGGCTTCTAGAACTCAACCATGAAGTGCTTGGGGGCTTATCGGTGCGGGACCCACGGGATACCCCACAAGGAAGGGAGAAGATCTAGTCTAACTAGAATTCTTCCCCTGTAATCTTAGTAGCAGTATTATTCTGTAATTCTACTAGGAACTCTCATTATAAACCGACTAGGACTCTGGCCTCCTGACTATATAAAGGAGGGCAGGGCTCCTTGGATCGGGGGTTGAGAGAACAATTGTACGACATAACACTTTACGATCCATCCAACGCAAAGGCTAACGCCGACTTGACATAGGGCTATTACTCGATCAAAGATCGAGGGTCTAAACCAGGATAAATTGACTCTCTTGAAATTACCATCGAGTTCTGTATACGCTGAAGCCCAAACATACTGCCTCGGGGACCCCCGTGGTAGGCTATCGGTGGTCAAACATCGACATGAATCAAGTTAATCAGATGCAAAGACTCGAAGAAACGGAGTCAAGTACATGCATTCTACATGCACTCGATAACTCTGGTGTGCACCCTATGGCAATACCAGATAAAGCGGTGTCAAAGGCACTTTGGCTAGGGTTTGAAGATCCATCGGAAAACTCTGGTGGTTGTGTTACAAGATCACTAGAATATGCGGCATCATTGTTCACCAGGGGAGTTCTCATTCATCGAAAAACTCTGGTAATAGAGGGCGAGCATCAGATGAAGAGGTTGCCACCAGAGAGGTTCTAGAGAATAAAATTGGGCATCGGATTTGCCTAATGATCTACATAGGAGAAAGAGATATGAATAGTGCCCAATGGTCGGTAATGGTCACTTTCCAACAGCTAGTTTTGGAGAGGCACCCAAAAGCTCCAGTGACCCCACTAGAATTTCTAGTGAGTGCGCAGAAACTGTAGCACTTTCCCAGCTAGTTTCAAGTGTTGGGGCTATTAATACCCCCAACCAGCCATTTGAGGAAGTGAGGAGTCAAGGATCATTGGAGTTCTTGCTCCAATCTAGTGCTCTTGCCACCATATGAGCTTAAGGCATCATTGGGTAATTAGTGTACGTGCTTTTGCGAAGTGCTTAAGATAGTTAGACACCAATCATGAGCTTAGTATAATTTCAGGCCTAGTGTTCAATGTGATTTGCATACCTCTTACTACTGGTGCTTGTGCGTACCATTGTTGTACTTGGAGGGGCTTGTAGTCTTACGAGACCACACCAATCGCGTTTCTGGTATGGCGCCACCATATACCGGAGGGAATGAGGCCTAAGGTAGTGTGGCTGGGAGCTCAATAATGAAGACGATGGGGAGCAGTCTAGGAAAGGCCATCTAGGAGACCCATTTGCACGTGGAAAAGGCACGGGGGCTATCCACGGAGTTACCCGACCGAGATCTTGGCCCTCGCATGGGGATCCTTGGAAGGGGCTCCAACGAGGATTTTGGGAAAACATGAATTTCTCGATATCTTGGTAAAAGTACTAAAATCATTGACAGGAGTTTGCATATGTATCTCAATTAAGCTTTCACACTTTTCATTTGTGTGTCTAGGTTGTGTGCTTACATTTCTAGTTTAGCTTGTTAAGCGAGTTGCACATCTAGATAGTTTACTTCATTGCATAGATTTTGATAATTGGACTTTAGAGGCCATAGTATAGCATAGAAATTTTTAGAAAGCCTAATTCAATACTCTTCCTCTTAGATGTCACAGTCCCCTCAATTAGTATCACATCCAATTGGTTCAATTTGGACCTTGTGTAAGGACCCGCGGCATTAATTTATCTAAATCAAGTGTAATCCCTCTTGACCAACCTAATTTCAGCAAATCAACCTCGATGATCCCTGAGAGCCGCCACCCACATCTCCACTACATCAATGCACAAGATCCCAATTGTCGCCACAAATCAAGATCACACCTCAACAAAAGATTAAAATCACCGGAAACATATATTACAAAATCTTGTCAAATCAATAAGTTATCATTTTGATAAGTCAATTAATAAGTTAATTGCACAACATTAATGAGGACATTAATTAAATTAGGTGCGGTTAGAACCGGATTACTATCAAATATGGTAATCCAACTTGTAGGTATCGTACCTAACAGGTGCAAGTGTGAAAGCAAAATTTTAACTATAGACGCTAGTGCAGTTACATAATTTTATTTTTATCTATTAGACAGATAATCTTGATCCTCCATACACGCACCCCCGCTCCCCGCTCTTTGCAAGTGGTGCATCCGGTTCCTGCGTCGCTGCCGCCCCACCCCGTCTGCCCCACCCTCTGCGCCACCGATCCCGTCTATGTCGTCGTTGTTGCCGCCGCGCGCACACCCACCCTCGGCACCACCGCTGCCGCGCCCACCCATCGTCGGCGTCGTCACTGCCACCCGTGACGCTCCCACTCTGCCCTCTGTGCGCCATTGCCTAGCTCTGCGTTGCAGGCGAGCTCTACACCGGTGACCTCCACACACCGACGAGCTTCCATTCACCGAAGCAACAACGAGATGTTGTGTTGAAAGCGTATGTTGTAAAAGTATGTTTCAAGTGTTTGAGGTGTTTCAGAGGTACTTTGTAAGTGTTTTATATCAATGTTGCAAAAGTAGATCGGGATGTTGCATATGTTTCAATTGCTATATACATATGTTTCAAGTGTTTGTTTCAAATGATTCATCTGTTTCAGACATCTGTTGCAAGTGTCTCGTCTGGATGTTGCATATGTATGCAAGACATCGAGGGTACGACAAGGATGGGGTGCGGCGGAGACGGGCATGGAGGGGAATGAGGTGCGGCGGGGGATGGCAGCGCAATCGGGACGCCCGTGCTCCGTTCCATTCTGTTACGGGGGGATAAACGCACTCACTCCAATCGTTTTTCTATTGCAGGTTCCATCCAGGTGCTGGACGGTCCGGACGCTAGCTGTGACGATCCTAATAAGCTACTGCTCCAACAATTATCACCACAATCCATGCGCAAATAGCATCCATTACGGACCGACGGTCGCACTGTACATGGTCACTCACGCACGCACCCAGTGGGAGAACCGCTGCCATTGCCCATTGGGACGTGAGAGCCTAGCTTGAACGAGAGCCACACGCGCATGCACTACTGCACTAGGGACTATCACAGGGAGGCGCGCTGGGCAGCGGCGATCGTGCCGCCGTGAGATTTTTTTCCTTCCTCCGCAAAGGCCCGCGCGAGGACACCAGGTAAACGCCCTTCTGATATTTTGGCACGTTCTAGATCGTGGAAGCAAATTGGAGGCAAGGCCCGGGTTCAGCCCATCCACGTGGAGATGAGCGGTGGGACGGCCCCGCCGTACGAGTCCGATTCGACAGGCTGCTCTTGCTTCGATCAGATCGGTCCAGTACTCGGGTGGGCCGGGCCTCGCTCTACAGAGGCGGTGGCCGCACACGTGTGCCGAGTGCACGCCTGGTGTTTGGTTGCACCTCCTAAATTTTAGTCGCTGTCCCATCGAATATTTGGACACATGCATGGAGTATTAAATATAGACTAATTATGAAATTAATTACATAGTTTGCGACTAATTTGCGAGACGAATCTTTTAAGCCTAAGTAGTCCATGATTTGACAATGTTTTGCTACAGTAAACATGTGTTAATGATGGATTAATTAGGCTTAAAAGATTCATCTCGTGGAGTACTGACGGACTATGTAATTTGTTTTTTTATTAGTATCCGAATACCCCATGCAACATCCTCACAACATACCTCCTAAATTTTAGTCACCGGATCCAAACACCCCTAAAGCCTTTCTCGCTGGTTTCGACCACGGTAACGCTGGAGTCAGACGGTTTGCACGCTACCACTATCGGTCTAACAGGTCTATGTACCCTATGCGCTTATCTCTTAAGAAAATATCTTTCCACTCCGCCACCGCACGAGGTCGTGTCTGCGCTCCGTGACCACGTTTCACTGCCTCTCGCATGCCTTCCTCTCCACCATACCTCCCGCCGGCCTTCATCTCCACCGCCACGGCGTGCTCCCCCCCCCCACTCACCGCACAGTCGATGCCGCCTCGCGGCGCGAGGCTGCACCCACCCAATTGCTGTTGTGCCTCCACCGCGGGCACCGCACGCACCCTATCGCCGGAGGCAGCGTAGCCGCTCGTCCGCTGCCATCCTCCTTCTCCACCGTGACTGCACGGGCTGATCTCTCTGTGCAGTGCTCCGCTCGCCTGCCTGCCAGGTTTTACTGAAAGCGCATGTTGTAAGCGTATGTTTCAAGTGTTTCGGATATTTCAGAGGTATGTTGCAATTGTTTCAGATGGATGTTGCAAAAGTAGATTGGGATGTTGCATATGTTGCAATGGTTGTACACTTATGTTGCAAAGGTCTATTACCATTGTTTCATCTGTGTTTTGGGGATGTATGTTGCAAGTGTGTTTATCTAAATGTTGCATATGTTTCACACATATGTTGCAAGTGTTTTATCTGAATATTGTGTATGTTTGCAATGATCTTCAAGTGTTTTCATGAGTTTTTTTCAAGTGTTTCAGAAGCATGTTTTAAGTATTTCATCTGTCTTCTTTTGTATGTTGCAAGTGTTGTATCTGGATATTTCAAAAGTAGATCGAGCGAGTGTTGTGGATCTCCATCTAGTTGATGTGGATCAGATTTTTCGACCGTGTTTCTCGACTCCACGGTGGTTCGTGGTGGCGAGCAGACCATGCCCCTGCAACAGTGGTCAGCGATGGCTTGAGGCAGCTCTAGTGCAGTTGCCTCCTGCACGCAAGCCCCGTGTGGGACGCGTGAAATGGTGTGGAAACATAGTGCAGGTGCGGACGGCAAGCGCTAACAGTTCTCTTTGGACAACGCCTACGCCTTAGCAAGTACGGGGCGCGCGGACGTGTACACTGTACAGCATTGTGCCGTCGAGGCATCGCCCGCCCCACACGGCGAGCGCATTGCATAGCGTTTGGTGCCGCGAGGTCTACTCCTTTGCTCCGTTTCACTCTGATTTTACGTGTCTACCGGCGAGATCAAGTACAAATTGGCTCTGTTCTTGGCTAACGAAGCTGCCTGTTGTCGACCCAGCCGAGAGCACACAGCCTGTTTCTTTCGTAATACATGTCCAGCTACGTGTAATTTGCCGTACTAAGCTGCGGTCCCGGTCTAAAAGACGAGACGGCCAACGAGATCGTCACATTTGGTGAAGGTGGTTGTGGCGTTCGTGTCACTGCAAACACAGCACCAAAGTCCAAACGAATATTGGTCTGCTGATAAACGCTGATGAGCTGAAGCCCAACACTGCTCCCTTGGATTTTCAAGGGGAGCTGCTGGCTGCTGCAGCAGCTCCAGAAACGAAACAGCAGCAGTGCGGGCTGCAGCGATGCGTCACCACTCACCGGTTTCGTTGCTGGATGAGTACAGTGTAAGAACAGGAACTTCAACTGCTGGCCTGGACATTAGGACCGGCCGAGACAGGCCGATTTGAACATTAGGACGAGAGTCGAGAGAAAGATTCTTACATATCGCACTCAAAAGAGAAACGCATACCTAGATCTAAGCAGAATTTGACATGTTGCAAGTGACAGTGTGACACAAGCAAAGGTGTGCGATGCAATAATAATAATATAATGACTGGAAGTTCACCCCGAGCAGTAACTCTTCTGTCAATCAGTATTCACCGTTTGACCAGTCCCAATGGGAGTTTCATGACTTTAAATAAGCTGACATGGCATAAAATAGATGATAAAAGTTTCATGGATGAAATGAGTTTTATGGGGATGAAACTTATCTACATTGTTTTCAACAAACTGAGTCAAACTGGGACATGAAACCCCAAAGACTGGCCTTAGCTAATTGGCAGTTTCATAGTTCAAGCAATTTGAAACGGTATCTGTACTTGCCTGCTGGCCACATTGCCCGCTTGCTGTGTGTATATATATATGCCCAAGGCAAATCGTTTCTGAAAAACTGTTACAGAAAGAATTCTGGCATACAAACTACGAACATATACACAGCAAAACTTATGTCTGCTCCTTCAAGATTCAGCGTTTGGAATCTTCATCTGCATGTTCTGTACTGTAGAGTGAGTTCACTTAGCACTTTTGTACATGTTGTCAATCACGCCCTGCAAAATTGGAGGATACAACTCAGAAAACACTCTCCTGTCTCACTGCAACACATCACAGACCCATAAACAAGCAAAAGAATGCTAATAAAATGAAACAATAATAGCCTCAGGGGTATACAATAATACAAGCATCACTATTGTAATTGTAACAGGCGAGTATCATAAGATGCTATCTCGTTCATACAGCTTAAACTAATTCAAGGACATTTCAACAAACACACTGTTATGCTTGCAATAAACAGAATATACTGGACCAACTTTGCGCCAATAGTTCAAAAAGAAGTACCTGGTAGTACTTGAGCAGTTGCGGACGCTTCTTTTTGTATGTCGGAGTGATCAAATCACGGTCCATGTCAAACGGTACTGGTTCCAGGTGCACATCTTTTATGAATTCAAAACCTTTGAGCTGAGGAAACAAGTCGGGTTATGATATGTGCATCAGTAGCAAGCAGACAAGAATCGTTGGAACAAGCAAAACAAAAGAACAATCATATTCCTCACCTTCTTCTCTTTTCCTATTCTTGACAGTTCTCCTAAAATGTATTCTTTTGCTTTTGGATTCTTGCACAAGGACTCAAAATCACCACTTATTCCATTTGCTGCAGCCCAACTCTCGAGAGCCTCCTTGTTGGGATTGACCACAGCAACAAGGAAGGACTCAAAGCTGTTCCCATATACCCATATCTAAAAAAAATGTTCAAAAAGATTGAAGACAATTCAAGTTCCTTCAGCAGAACAACTAGGACAGAAGCATAAGCAAAACAATCCAGTTTTATTAGCATTTCATATATAGAATGATGTTACAGAAAAATTCAAAATGCCAGAGAAATTAAAATGTTGAGCATTACATACCGAGTCTAGAGCAGAAACAAGGCCGTAAACATTCTCCAAATTTTCAACCGCCACATATTCACCCTGTGAAAGTTTGAATATATTCTTTTTGCGATCTATGATTTTCATACATCCATCAGGTTGCCACTCACCAATGTCACCTGCAACAGAACATGGAGATGTGTCAGATTTCTGCTTGGTTGAAGCACAAAATAGGAAATTCTGGTGATGGTATATGACTGGAACCCTGGAGTTCTACATCGAATTTTAACTGCTAACAATGTGTGTCATAAATATTGTGATCACTATGTAAAAACAGAGCAGTAGTACGGGCAACACTACCAGTGTGGAACCATCCATCAATCAGGACCTCCTTTGTAAGGTCTTCACGCTTGTAGTATCCTGAGAATAATGTTTCTCCCCTGATGCATATCTCTCCACGAGGCGTGCTCGCGAGTGCATCGTAATCCATTTCTGGGACCGACTCCAGACGAACATCGATGTTTGGCACTGGGGGGCCAACAGTTCCTATCATGGACATTTGATTTGGTAGCGAGACAAAAGATCCAGCACAAGTTTCCGTGAGACCTAAAAGGAAAGAAGATGAGTGAAGACATTCAAGTACGGGTATAGGTTGGAGAAGAGAAGCAAGTTCTGTTCACATCCTCAATAAAAGCATCATCAGCTTGCACGTGACCTAACTTGGCTAGAATATATTAAATTCTTACTATTCTTCTCTGTTTATGTTGAAATCGATTTAAAATTAAGTGCATGTCATGAAAAAATAAATAAAAGTGGACCATTCTGCTGACAGAATCTTATTTATTGGGTGATCGTTAACTACACCGACTACAAGCCAACAGCATTAGTCATGCTGCAAGCAGAAAACCAATAAGACACTCTTATCAATTAACTAAACTAAGCTGCCAACTATGACGTAGCAACTTAATTTACACAGTTACACCAATTTTCCATGCTTTCGTTGTGGATCTTAGACACTACTAAATTATAAGGGGCTCCAACTAGACAAACCGCAGCAGAAAAACGTCAGTACTCAGGACTCCCGAGTCAGGAGCAAGGTTTTAACATGAATCAATCGCAAGAGTAGGAATTTCTAGCTTTCACATCACAAAAGAAATGTACCATATCCTTGTAAGACATGTGCACATGTCACCACTCGCAAGTATTCTTCAACATGGGTAGCAAGTGGAGCAGCTCCAGATAAAATAACTCTAACGTTTCCACCAAGACCCTCTTTCACCTGAAAACCAATAAGTTCAATTCTAAATGGTAAATAGTCTAAAGAGCATACATAATCAAGAATTGTTGTCTGCCTAATTTGATTACCTTACTAAAAACTACTTTGTCACATATGGAAGCAGCTTCATTGTGCTTAGCTCCTCTCATCATTCTAAAATGCTTGCTGCAAAATACAATGTGGACTTAAATACTTTCACTTGTAAAATGTGAGTAACTGCAGGTACAGGCACTTATTGGTCAAAGAAAAAGGTTATCATTAGCACACTCAGAAGAAATATTGATTTAAGAATATTTAGGACAGAAAACTTACAATTTGTAAGCAACATTAAACAGTGTACTCTTTAAAAACCCACCAGAGGAAATTTTTGCTTGTAGTCCTGAAAACAATCAGGTAAATGTGAGAAGAGTATACCCATGAACACGCAAAATTGCAGAGACAATGGTGGCTTCAAAGCCTTTTGAACAGTGAATGGAAACTGCACCAATAGATAGACAAAGACATCAGGTTCATGCATGAGCTTATACGAAAGACTGAAACAACCTCGCCTAACAATTCTTCCTTTTCTTTTTGAACGCAATGGCAGGAGCTCTGCCTTTCAATTATGGAGAAATATAATTGATCCAGTTTATGAGGAAACCAGGTCTGAAAACCTCACGGTCGCACAGTTTATAACAATTCTTCCTGTAGTGAGAGCACGAATACAGATTCATAAATTAAATAACAGACTAATGGGGTAAGCCGTACAGTCAGGACATGACGAAGTAGCTAAGAGACTAGAGACGATATGGATATATGTAATCTACTAAGGTGAATAGTAGATTAGGACATCTGGCTAAGGCACCTCAAGATTATTATGGGACCACCAGATACAGTTGTACAAAAAAAAACAAAGGTGCAAGTTACACCATAAGCATTAATTAATAAGAAAGTGCAGAATAAGTACTTAATGAAGGAAACTAATAGACCTATAAGCATCAATGCCAAAAACAACCTGATAATAATCATACAGTACATTGTATTATTCTGCCGCTCATAACCACATTAGATATCTCATCCATGAAAATTATTTATGAGACCGAGACAAGCCATAACTAGCTCCTTACCAGAAAATATCCGATCAAGAACACGAGGAACAGCACACATAATTGTTGGTTTCAGCACACCAATATCTTCAACTAGCAGCTTAACATCCTGTGACAAAGAAGTTACAGTCACTAGAGGCCCAACAAAAAATGACAAAAAGGTATTCAGGTGAGAACACAGTGTCATTGATGCTTACCCCTCGCCAGAATCCAATAGAGGCACCATGGAAAATAAACAATTCCTCCACAACACGATCAAAAATGTGTGCAAGAGGAAGGTAAGACATGTAAACGTCGCTTTCTGCCAACTGAAATTCTCATATTGTAGAAGATATTAAATGTCTGCCAATGTGTAAGGTAAGGTCACATAATTGAAGAGCTTCAAGAACATCTCACCTCCTCGTTTTGAGAGCTAAGTAACCTGTCCACACCTGCAATGAGACAAATAATGCTCGCATTTGATATCAGTACTCCTTTCGGGTCACCAGTAGTTCCACTAGTATACATTATAGTGCATATATCTGACTTCTCCTTGACTGGAAGATCAAATTCTTGGTCAGCCGCCTGCAGATATGATCATGTAAACGGAAGGGTAAGCATAGTCAACAAATTTCTTATATGAATTGTACAGTTAAACCAATCACTAATCCATTTTGTGTCAGCCATAAATAGGTCACCGTAGTAAAAAGGTCATATCAACTAAACAATTAAACAAACATTTAACTTTGGATAATTTGTCATCAATAATGTACTATTGTATGATCATGCACAACAACAACAGACTAAGCTAATTTGCAATGTCAGAAGTCTTTATTTTGATGTTCAGCGAATGACAATATGTATTTTCTTATGTGGTGATTCACTCGCATGTTGTGGATAGACACAACATTAAAAAGCTGTAAATCCATAATACCCCAATGAAACCAACAAAGAGCTCGAGCACCTTACCAGGGACAGAAATTCATCCCACGAGTACACTGATAGCCCATATTTGCGAACTTCTTCCTTCTGTTCTTGAGTTACCTTGCTGAAACTCACGATCGCTACAATAAGAAATGTATAATTTAGTTTCATAATATTTAGTTCTTGATGTTGGAATCCATCTAGGATATATCAAACTTACTTTTTAAGAACTCATTTGACTTGGGTAAAGTCTTCACGAGCTGCCCAAGTTGAAAATATTCAACATGCATTTAGACACACCAAACATATGTATCGATAATAGAACACAAAATATCATATCAGCGACACAACTCTCATAACTTTTGCGCAGAATACAACAATAAAAAGACCATATTGGAGGTATGCTTAGCCAACAACAACAACAACAACAACAACAACAACAACAAAGCCTTTAAGTCCCAAACAAGTTGGGGTAGGCTAGAGTTGAAACCCAACAGAAGCAATCAAGGTTCAGGCACGTGAATAGCTATCTTCCAAGCACTCCTATCTAAGGCTAAGTCTTTGGGTATATTCCATCCTTTCAAGGCTAACTCTATATATGATTCTATTGATTGAGATAGGTGAACATGACATAGATTATACTACACACTGCAAACCTATTAATTCTGCATTCATGGTAAAGAACCATACCAGCTCAATTTTCTTTTCCTCAGCAAAAACAATCTCAACTTCTGCATGGCACAGAATAAACTCTACCGCACCAGCTCCTACAAAATGAGTTTGGTCAATAAGAAAACTGAACTGTATTCAAGACCCATTTCTCAAAAAAAAAAAAAAAAAAAGGAATGTTGTGCACCGATGCACAACCAATAAAACCTAGCAAGATGAACTACAGACAGAAAATGGTGGCCTCATTCATGTATAGCAAAATCTGAAGCCACGAAAATGGCAGAATGTATACCAAGTGTGTCGTATAATGGAACACAGTAGATTCCATGGGCGTTGCAAGCCTGCAAAGGATAAAGATTTTAAGGTGAATAATTTGACAAGGGAAACTTATGAACACAGTGATTTAGTTTGTTCAGAATACAAACTTAGTGGATCTAATTTTTCCAGCCAAAATATGAGAACACATTGAATCAAAATCTGGTAACACAACATTTTACCTCCATTGTGATAATCCATTCAGGACAGTTAGCACCATAGATACCACAACGACTACCCTGCAAAATTGCCATATTGAAATTTTTAGTCAGCAAGAGATGGCACCAGTGCGTCAAACTGATGTGCCTAAGGGGACCAAAAGTTCCCAGTGTTCTTCCAAAGCTGTGAAAAGAAAAATACAACTTCTAGATACTCAGGTAAATTAGTATCGTGGCGAACAAAATAGCATAACACTAAGAACAGTGGCCAAACCTTTGCAAGTCCACAGCTCCTAATAGAGTTACCAATTTTGTTTGCAATGTCAAACACCTCCTTATATGTCTTCCAGACATATGCACCAGCCTATTACACGAGACAAATTGTCATTGGGCAAAACACCATATTGCTGGAGTCTTCCAGGCAACGGAAGTTGTTCACCGACTAGTTACCTTCCCATCAACAATCTCACGGTGGCCAAGCATTCTGTTGTTTGGATACTTCTCCACGGCCATGCTGTGCAAGGACCCACAGACTAAAGAAATTAAGTATGTGGAGACAAGAGGCCACTAAATTTATTGAAATGAAGAAAAAAATAGGCCACCCCAAATTTAAGAGTTGTCAGAAAGTCAGAAGTAAATGCAAAGGGCCGACTTATATTCTGTTAATTCCCCTGGCTAATTTAAGAGTTGTCAGAAGCCAAAAATGCAAAGGCCAACAGTCGAACATAAATAAAACAAACATGAGACCGGTGTTGCATTGACACCAGGAACCATCTGGCATCAGCGTGCTGCACGTCCGAGCAATGCTACATGACAATACAGAATCGCATTCCACATTCCACATAAAGATTCCTCGTCAAAGTGCGTGACATGTTTGTATCGCCAGCCAGTTCTACTGATTCAGAAAGTTTTCTTCTGATATTTCCAAACTTGATTAACAGTTTTGCAGGACGATAGACGAGAATGAACCAAACAACTGCATGCAGTGCCTACCGATCAACATATATAGATCTTACCCATCAGGAACTGCAAGGAGTTATCAGTAAAACGTAACACAAAAGAGGCAAATCTGGCAACAGAAGCAGAGAAGAGTGAAGCATCCGAGATTCGCTATCTGCCTACGGAACGACGAAGGACGGGATCAGGAGCAACCGAGAACCTGAAAGAGTGATTGCATCACAACTGCCAAGCGAATCTGAAGTGTAACTAATCAGGATCTCAAAACATCCAAAAAAAAGGGGTAGGTGAGCATGCAAACTATCTCACACATAAATCCCATATATAATTGGATTATTATGTTTTTGGATCAAAAGCAACAGGAGCAGACAAACGATAAGCTAATCCACTACTCCTTTTGTTTGTTCAGGCATGCTGGCATAAGCAAAGTTAGCAAACAGCTAACCGAAAATTTGAACATGTATCAAATCCATCCAAATCTGCATGAAAGAGAACAGAGGCAAATAGCTAAAAGGCATACATCGACGGCTTCTGATCAATCACCAGAAGCCAAAAACGGTTGCAAGCACTCTTCCACCACCCCCTGGTCTAACGGCACGCTAGTGCAACGGCAAGCTCAAAAAAAACCCCACCCCGCGCACGCGCAAAGACGGAACCGAAGCTCGAGGCGCGCGCGAGAGAGAGGGAAGGAGAGCTCACCGGAAGATGTCGTAGCAGCTGTCCATCCCGGGGACGGGGGGTGGGAATCCGTCGCGGGCGAAGGCGCTCCGGTAGGTGGGCCCCACGGCCGGCCGGCCATCGGCAGCCGGGCGGCCTGGCTCGACCTCCGCCACGTTCTGCATCTCGCTGCTGGGCGCTCGTGAATCGCAGCAGCGTCTGCTTTGGACTCCCTCCGTTCGCTCGAGCGAGTGGGGACTCCGATTGCTGGACGCTAGCAAACCGGGGACCGGTGTGTGTTAAAAAGGAAAAGCCGCTGGGAGTACAGGGAAAGAGACGGCGGACGGCGGACGCGGGCCCATCTGACATGGGGCAATCGGGTATCCGGATGGGTAATGTTGGGTGGCCTGCCAGGCTCGTGCGAGCTTCGGGTATTTCGGGTGGGTGAGGTTGGGTGACCAAAGCGTTGGACTCTGGGTTTCTTTCTCGTCAAGCTCCACGAGTCCACTCGCTGCGTGACACGTGAATCCACATGGAAATGCTTACTACTTGTGTGTGGTCGGGAAATAATTGGTGTCGTGAGCTCTTCTGTTCGAGCGAGAAACTGAGTGCTCGTTTAGTTTTTAAAAAGTTTTTAAAAAAGTGCTACAGTAGCTATTACATTAAATCTTGTAATATGTGTATGGAGCATTAAATGTAGAAAAAAAAACGAATTGCATAGTTTGGTTGGAAATTACGAGACGAACGTTTTGAGCCTAATTAATTCATAATTAAACACTAATTGCCAAATAAAAACGAAAGTGCTACAGTAGCCAAATTTCTAAAATTCACGAACTAAACATAGCCTGAGAGAATTTTATGTCATACTACCTGAAAGCGAAAGTTGCAGAAGTTTGGTCGTGTTTGTCCCTGGTGTCAGCCTCTCGAAGAACTGCTGGCACATCTTGCGAGGTAAGCTCATCATGATACTCTTCGCTGTTAGACTGACTCCAACCGTTGTTACCCAAAAAGGACATGCATTTGTTGTTTTGGGTCTTGCAGAAAAACAGCCACCTAAACGTTGCATGTTCCA
Source organism: Miscanthus floridulus (assembly GCF_019320115.1). Taxonomy (NCBI): domain Eukaryota; kingdom Viridiplantae; phylum Streptophyta; class Magnoliopsida; order Poales; family Poaceae; genus Miscanthus; species Miscanthus floridulus. The sequence continues at coordinate 93,266,298 of NC_089584.1, read as the reverse complement.
ACAGGTGACCCAAAGACTGATGACCAAGTACGGCTGGTTTCATTCGACAGGAGAGAGAGACGGACAGAGGACCTATATTTGGGTCTCGACTCGCTGCCGATGCAAAATGCATCATTCATTTGCCTACGCCGTTGGACGTCGTTTTTTTCTCTTAGACGATGCAAAATGGGTTTGGGTGCCGTAATGGCTACCCGGTTGGAGACAGTCTTAGGGCTTCTCTAGTGGTCTTCCAAAACCGACTCATGGTCCAACGTGGAACTCAGAGGAGTCGATTTCATCACCCGAGAAGGCCGACTCGTCGAGGAGAGAGAGGAAGGAGTCGATGCATTGCATCGGTTCATCCGAATAATCAAATGAATCGAGGACGCGCCGCGGGGCCCTTCCTGTCCGCGACGTTCGCCATCGGCCTCGCCTGGCGCCGCCGCCCGTGCTGCTTGGGCGCGTCCATCACTGGAGGTCCGATTGCAACTCGTGGCGCCGCTCGGGAGAGCTCGTTTGGCCGCGACCTGCGCTGCCGTACGGGGACCTCGACCGGCCGCGACCTGCGCCGCTCGAGGGACTTCGTCCTTCCGCAACCCACGGTGCCGCTTGGAGACCTTGTTCGGGCCGCGACCTTGCCGGTAGAGACGGTGTGGGGTTGAGATGGCGGATAAAAGGAGGTGAATAGTTCTTTTTAAAACTTAATTACGTCGGCTAATCAATATAAGTACGGAATTAAAACTATCGGTCTAGTCAAAACTACACCCTCTATCTAAGTTATCAAGCACCTTAAAATATCCTAAACAAACAACTAAGGTGTCGGACCAGTTAGAGCTCGCCTAACCAATCTAGCTTGTAAGGTCACACAAAACTATGTAACTAGTACTTCACATCATCGAGGAAGCTCCTACACAAACTAGTAAGCAAAAGCACAAAATCACCTAAACTTACTAGCAATGCTCAATAACAAGGCTACATAAGCCAAATTATAGAGCACAAATTACTTAGCTACACAAACTAAACAATGTGACTAATAAGGTTACTAAAACTAAATTAACCACTTAAAGGAGCTACTTCTATACTACACAAGCAAGAAGGCAACTAGCAAACTACTAAAGCTAAACTAGTTCCAAGAGCAACTACACAGGCACAATATATATAAAAGTAATACAAGCTTGTGTTTCACAGAATGCAAACCACCGAGAAGATGATGAAGATAATGTTGACACGGTGATTTTCTCCTCAGGTTCACTTGGTTGCCACCAAGCTACATCACCGTTGTGTCGACCGCTCACTTGGTGGTTCGGCGGCTAATTGGCATCACCTGCTCAGCTCGCACGTCAGGCACTGCAAGAACCTACCCCGAAAGTAAGAATAGCTCAATGACACGCTCAACTAGAGTTGCTCTACGCGATTTCCGCGGGGTGAGCACAACCCCCCTCACAAATCCTCCTCTATAGCACCGCACAATTTTCTCATATGCTTCAACGGAGTCACAAGCCACCAAACCGTCTAGGAGGTGGCAACCTCTAAGAGTAATAAGCACCACCGGCTAGCAACTCGATCACTTAGTGTCACATGATGTAACCTCACGATACAATCGCACTAGAATCGCTCACTCACTCGATCGGATGATCACTATCAAACACATGTGAGTTAGAGGGCTCCCAAGCACACATATACAAGCCACCAAGGCTTAAGGGTGCACAGCTGACCACCAAAGGGCATCCAAGTGCTCTATTTATAACCTCACGAATAAATAGAACCGTTACCCCTTCACTAGGCAAAAATCACAGCGACTAGACACATCGGTTAGGATGACCTGACGCGCCAGGCCCTACGTCCGGTCACTCCTGGCCATCCATGTGTCCTAGCCATTCAACATCGCGCGTTCGATCCCAACGATCGGCAGCCACGCGCCAATGGTCAATTGATGACCGGACGCGCTGAGCCCTGACCTGACACTACCGCGGCCCATCAGATCACGCGTGCCAGCACTCAACCAACATCTGACCGGATGTGCCTACGCGCAACCTGACGTTGTGCCACCATTGAAGTCAGGTCGACTCCAGAGAGCTCCTAGAGCCTCTAAACTACGACCGGACGCGTCAGGTTGATCGCAATCGGACGCAACACCTGCGTCAGGTCTGCACCGCGCTCACAAGATCACCCACGTCAGCGTTCGTCAACATAACCAGACGCGGCCACTGCGCGTCAAGTCACCACTTCACGCTAGTGTCCGGTCACATGGCTGAGACCGCGCCTTCACTACTGAGCATGACCGGACGCGCAAGTCCAGCCGAGGCCTACGTCCGGGCACTGTTTCATAGTGACAAACACCTCCCTTACTTCACAAACTTCTTTACCCTTGCTCGAATGTGTCAACCACCAAGTGTACCACCTTTTGTACGTGTGTTATCATATTTTCATAAACATTTTCAAGGGTGTTAGCCACTCAACTTGCCACACAACTCGATCCTAGCAACGATGCAATGTTAGATCACTTGAGTGGCACTAGATGACCGATATGCAAATAAGTTTACCCCTCTTAATAGTACGGCCATCTATCATAAACCTGGTTACAAACTTCTCTATACACCTATGACTGGTGAAATAAAATACCCTAGGTTATACCTTTGCCTTTCACATTCTATTCCATCTTCTCCAATGTTAATGCAACACATGCACCAACCAATCACAAATGATATGATTCACTTCATATCATCACGTGACCGTATTGTTTCATCGATCTTGACTTCACCTGCTCTTCACCATTGCTTTGGTCCATCGGCGTCAAGTCATCACTCAACTTGCCCTTCACACTTGCAACTGGTCCATCGAGCCAAGCCTTGTCTTGATCTTCTCCATATTGATCACATGACTCAATGTCATGTCTCATGTGCGATAAGCTCCTTCATCATCACATGTGTAAGCTTTGCAACATCTCCGAGCCATCTTCACCTTCATGGCAAGTATTGCTCACACACGTGTACTTATGGACTAATCACCTGTGTATCTCACTTTAAACACAATTAGTTCACCTAGGTTGTCACTCAATTACCAAAATCAAATAAGGACATTTTAATCTCCCCCTTTTTGGTAATTCAGTGATAACTCTACAAAGATATGGAATTTAAGCACTTTTGGATTCATGTTGCTTGCCTAATCAATTTTACCATGTATAAATAATTTTGGATAAGTACCGCAAACCCGAATTGGTAGTATTAGCTCCCCCTACATATGTGCTAGAGTGTTTGGTTTGAAGCTTGCACATATACATAGATTAGAATTATGGGAGAGTAATTACTACCAATGATGCTAAGGTGTAAAGAATTAACCTTTGATGCGTGATACCAATCAGAGTTGCACTTTTGACACCATCCTTAGCACCATGAGTAGCTAGACAACAAAAAATACTAGAAACCCCGTGAGATCAACATTATAAGCAAGGTTCTAGTACCACGTGTAGAAATATAAGTCTAGCTACCATCCTATGCATGCTAGTTATCAAATCATCATTCAAGTTCTACAACTAGCATACACCACACAAGCATGCATATCAAATTTAAAACTTATGCAATGCAAGCAAGCACATGACTATGCACATATCAAATGCAAACAAACAATTTCATGAGCTTTCTCCCCCTACTTGTGTGCTTCTTTTGTCCAAGAATTTTGATCCCCTCACATTCTTCAATGTTACTCCCTCTTTGTCCATGTCCATGTCCAAATCTAACTTCTACTTCTTTGTCTCAATCTCTCCCAAATCTTTCATATCTTTGTACAATCTCTCCCCCTTTGTCATCAATTTCTATAAAAGGTGTGCTTCTCATTGATGCAAAGGCTTGCATTGGGGTAGATGGTTGAGGCTTGAATCTTGCATTTTTTATGGACACCACTTGTATAGCTCTTTAGACACCATGTGTTGGATCTTGTGACCATGATACCAATTGGTGGGGCACCTCCCCCTATGTCCGAGCATAGGTCATTCACTTGATAATCTTGATCTCTTGTGTATAAGGTATGTATTCTTTATTTAATGATCACTTAAAGTTGAGGATCACTTGTGGAACCACCATCTTATATGAATGATACCATGTGTAGAGATGTGATACCACGTGTATGATTAATTTGTCAATAAAAACTATTTTTTGAACATTTGCTATCATCATGAGTACCACTTGTGGGATCACTTATGAGTTGGTCTAGACATCACTTGTGAATTTGATGAAATACTTGAGTCTAGATACCACTTGAAATAATCAAACTAGATATCTATTTGCATTGTTGTCTTGTGCTTGTACTCTTATCACTATTATGAGCTTCTATGGTTGACTTGAACTAAATTGACTTGCCTAAGCTTCCAAGTCCGATTTGAACGAATGACAAACTTCTTCACACCTCTTATAAGGGTTATCTTGCCAATGTTGTACTTGTCACTTGTTTGTAATCTAAATTAAATCAAGTACTTGGGTTCACTAGCTCATGAACAATCTCATATACTACCACTAGATTCAACTAACCATTCAAGCAATAGTGGTAAGCTATGAATTTTAAAATTTTCATTTGTCATGCATGATCCTAATAGGCATGTACTATATGCACTAACCGCATACTAGTAAGGGATAAAACTGATCATGCATATTATAATGATACCTTTGCTATGTTGGAGTAGAGGATAGTCACCTAGATTCCCAATCATTACTCCAATAGCAATGTGAAGTCCAATTTAATAGTTTGGTGAAGACCAATCATCAATATGAAATCCATTCTTCACCCAAATGATTTGAAAACCACTAATGATCAAGTGCACTTTCTTGTTGTGGTTTGCTTGCTTCTTTATTTCACATTTGCTTGCATAAGAGCATTAATGTGAGAATACCACTTGAAATATCATGACTCACTCTTTTTTTGGTGTTGCTTGCTTTTCTTGATCAATCATTTGATTGCTTCAACTAAGCATCTTAAATGTTTCTTGGATTACCACTTCCATATTAGCCTTCATAGTACCACACTTAGTTTACCTTCACATAGGCGGCAAGCCCCTACACTAGAGAGAAGTGACCTTTCTCCAGAGAATCATCATTGATACTCACTTGAAATGACTTGATTGATTGATCCAAGTGATGGACTTAACTTGATGAGTAACCTTATCTCGACATGGAATTTCGTCCCATGCCGAGGACACACGAGCAAGCCGGAAGGGTCCGCTCGATGGAGCTAGAGATCCGCCTAGCTTCAGCGCAGGGATGGTCGATCCTGCGCACTCCTCCTGAGACATGCCAGTCTTGACCCTGCATTTGACAAGGAGAGAAAGTTTATCAGTAATTAAGGGCGAAACATATCGGTGTTGCCAGATAGTCCCGAATATGCGGCTCTGAGAGCCAATATGAAAGGAGATCGACTAAATAGTCAATTCCAGCATATTCATAAGAATAAATCGGTTAAAACTCATGGGGCTATTTAAGAAGAATCGGTTATCATTCTAGATGAATATCATTATTTAGACAAATATTGGTCACTAGCAAAAGGATATCAACAATAATTAGTTCATGCTAAGCCAATGACTACAAGTAACTGAACCCCTTTTATAAAAGAAACAGTTCATCATCATTCAACCATTTAATAGAGATAACTCTAATGAACATATTAGATCTCATCTATCGCTATAACTAGTGGGGCATGAGGCAGAATCATGTAGGCCGTAGAAACAACGATAGACTCAATGACCCTAACTTATTACTAATATCAGTGGGACATGAGGTAGAATCATGCAGGCCGTAATACAATAATAAGATCATGGGGCTAACACATCTTTCAACCTATCGCTGTTTCAACGATCTCGTGACGCGAACTATTCATGAAAGCACTCGATATTGGCTAAAACACCGATTCAGGCATAGCGCACAGTTAAGGTCATGCCCTCTTAGGAATAGATCTACCAAGTAACGATCCTCACTCTATGGTGCTAACAGTAGGGTATGAGGTAGAATCACACAAGCCGTGATAATGGGCCATGGAACAATTTTCGCTAGCCAATAGATCTACTCAAGATCAAACATGCCTTAACCGCACGCTATGCATAATTAAGATTGATGTAAAACAGCCGATAAAACATAACTCATCATTTAAAGTGTAGATTAGATCAGTTTAGATTAACAAACGATGGGTTAAAAAAGATGTAAGGCTGATCTAGATCAATCCCAATCGGGTGAAGTGATATTGCTGTAATTAAATAAATAATGGAAGCAATAAGCAATATCGGTAACTTAATGAATCTATCTGAAGGAACACCACCCTTAGATAGAGCCGATAACTTGACCTTAATCTAGTTCGAGCAGTGGAGGTCGACCGGATCGATACAGCCATACTTGAACTAGACAAGAGTCGATAACTAACTTATAATAGAGTCATAGTGGAGGTCGACCGGATCGATACAGCTGTACGAATAGAGATATAAGCCATGACGGTACTTATAGACAAGCAGTGGAGGTCGACCGGATTGATACAGCCGTACTTGTTGAAGAACTCATCGAGATCTACTCTACTCCTACTCCTAAGGGGTGACCGGAGCCAAAAAAGGTAAATAACTAGTATTTGATTGATTGTGTGTCTTTTACAATAGCCGGGCTTTGATATTTATACCTGGGGCCTACGCATGACTCCTATCTAAGCACGACTCATCATAATGTTTGACTCTAGAGAAAATATTCCTAATTTAAGATAACTTGAACTCTAATCTTTCTCTTTTTGTAGAGTCCAACATGCTTTGTCCCGGTGCCGATTGTAGCCTTTATCGTTGTCTGCTGGCGCTTCTTGAAGAAAGCCAATTTTAGTGTTGCATTCGAATCAGCTAGTTCCGATTTGTACCCAATCAATTCCTTGATGACATGATCTTGGGAGCTTTCGAGTCCCTGCGTCTCTTCTTCCAAATTTTGGTGTAAACTATGCCCCCTAATTTTGGAATAAAAGTAATTTTATTTCAAAATTATCACATTTGTATCCCTGATAGGTCCGCAGTCATGGGCAGAGAATCTTGATCTGGGGTTTACTGTTTGTCGTCGTTTATGTCAGCTCATGAGCCCATGCTTCAAAACTTTTCATGAGAGTATCATTGCTTCACGGGCATTTGGATTCATCTTTCTAGGCCAAGTCTCCTTCAGAGAATTGCTTAGTCTTGACCTTTTTATTGTAATATTTTACAACCCTCAGTTTATTGGTTTCGATATTTTCAAGAGCACGCAGCCAAAGGCAACTCAAGTCCTCCAAATTGTCTATCATAAGATTCTTGTAGACTTCGGCTGACAAATCATTTTATAGTGTAACAAGCCTCGATCCAGTCCGAACTTCCTAAGGAAGAACTACAATATGGCCATACACAAGTTCATAAGGCGACGTCTTAATTGATCCATGATAGGCCATCCTATATGCCCACAGTGCCTCATTTAGCGTCGAATGTCATTTCCTTGGCTGTTCCTCAATCTTTTTTTTGATCAGCTTAATCATTATCTGGTTAGATGCCTCTGCCTGGCCATTATTCTGAGCATAGTAAGGAGAGGAATTTAGTAGTTTGATTCTCATACTGGCAGCGAAATCCCTAAACTCTTCTGATGTGAACATTGTCCCTTGATCGATAGTTATAGTTTGAGGAATCCCAAAACGATACACAATGTGTTCCCTAACAAAATCAATCATGTTCTTTGAGGTTACCATCTTCAAAGGAATTGCCTCAACCCATTTAGTGAAGTAATTTATTGCTACCAATATGAACTTATGTCCTTTGCTTAAAGGCAAAAAAATCTAGCCAATTAAATCAATTCCCCAAGCTCGAAATGGCCATGGCTTGATTATTGGATTCATGGACGACGCAGGTGATCTCTAGACATTACCAAAATGTTGATAGTCCTGGCACCCCTTGTAATATTCAAAACAATATTCCAATATCGTTGGCCAGAAATATCCAGTTCTATGAATAATCCATTTCATCTTATAAGCTGATTGATGAGCTCCACATATCCCTTCATGCACCTCACCCATCAATACCTTAGCTTCTTCTTGGTTTAAGCATTTGAGCAACACCCCATCGACTATTTTATAATATCATTGATCATCTAACAAAACATACTTAGCCGATTTATACCTTAGCTTTTTGGTAACTTTCTGAGACGGATCTCTAAGGTAATTGGCTATTTCGACTCTCCAATCATCACTTGAGGCTTCACTAAAGACTTCTTGAAACACTCAATATCCTAATGCACTTTGAGCTAGATGATTAGCCTCTTGGTTTTGTGCTCTCGAAATATGTTGGAAAGACATATGAAGAAACTCCTTGAGCAACTTTTGGCACTCATCATAGTATCCTTTTAAAGTCTCTTCTTTACACTCATATAGGTCGATCAACTGATTAATAATTAACTATGAATCTCCAAATACTTCAATTGCTTTGGCCTTTACTTCATGAAGAAGTTGAAATCCCTTAAGAATAGCTTCATACTCCGCTTGATTGTAAGTAATCATTGGTTCAGTTGGAAGAGCAAACTCAAAACTTGTCCCTAAGGCAAAATAATAACAATACCAATGCCACCACCTTGCTTGCATTATGATCCATCAAAGAATAACATCCAAGTCATTGGCTCTACATAACTAATGCTTGGCTTATGATGCTGGGTGACAAAATCGGCCATTATTTGTCCTTTGACTGTCTTAGCCGATTCGTACTTCAAGTCAAATTCTGATAACGCAAGAATCCACTTTCCTACTCTTTTATTCAGTATTGACATTGATAACTTGTGCTTAACCACATCAGCCTTGGAAACAACTATACACTCGGCTGATAATAAGTAGTGTCGCAACTTAGTGCAAGAGAAATATAAGCACAAGCATAACTTTTCGGTGGGAGAATATCTTGTCTCTGGATCCAGTAATCTTCTACTCAGATAGAAAACAACTCTCTCTTTTCCTTCAAATTCTTGCATCAAGGCCGATCCAATTGTCTTGTCATCAACCGATATGTACAACCTAAAAGGCTTACCTTGCTGAGGAGGGACCAGCACAGGTGGACACTTCATGTATTCTTTTATCTCTTCAAACGTCTTTTGTTGTATGTCACCCCACTTGAATTCTTGATCATTTTTCAACTTCAACAAGGGAGAAAATGGCAGGATCCTTTCCAACAAATTTGAAATGAATCTTTTGATGAAATTAATTTTACCAAGCAGAGATTGTAACTCTATCTTAGTAGTTGGGGGGACTGCTTCATCAATTGCTTTTATGCTTTTTTGACCAACTTTGATTCCTCTCTCGTGGACCATAAATCCCAAGAATTGCCTAGTTGACACTCTGAAGGCACACTTATTAGGATTCATCTTTAGACCATGTTTTCTTGTGCATTCCAGAGTTTCTCGCAAATTAGCTAGGTGCTCTTTGTACCCTTTGGATTTTATCATCACATCATCGATGTAGATTTCAACAATCCTGCCTATCAACTTATGGAAAATGTAATTCATCGCCCTTTGATAAGTTGCACCGGCATTCTTTAGACCAAAAGTCATCACAACCCACTCGAATAAACTGATTATGCCTGGGCACCTAAAAGCGGTCTTTGCTATGTCTTCCTCAGTTATGAAAATTTGGTTATACCCTGCATTGCCGTCCATGAAGCTGATAACCTTGTGCTCGGCTGCTGCATCTACCAACATATCAGTTATTGGCATCGGATAACCATCCATGGGTGTGGCCTTGTTTAGATCCCCAAAATCGATGCAAACTATTAATTTTCCATTCTTCTTATATACAGGGATGACATTCGATATCCACTTTGCATATTGACACGGTCATATAAACTTCGCCTCCAGTAACCTTTCAGTCTCCTTTTTTATATCATCAAGTATGTTCGGGTTGAACCTCCTTGGAGCCTGTTTAAATGGCCAATATCCAGGTTTGATTAGCAATCGATGTTCAACAATTGACCAGTCTAAACCAGGCATCTCATAGTATTCCCAAGCAAAGCAATCTTTAAATTCCTTTAATAAATCAATTAATCCCCGCTTATACTTCAGATCCAACTTAGCACTTACGTACGTCAGCCAAGGTCTATCTCCAGAACCAATATCTACTTCTTCTAATTCATCGGCCGACGTGAAGCCATGTCCTAGTTTGCCATCTGTACCATCTATTGGATTATCCATTAAGACAAATTTTCAAATCCGACTGCTTGGATCGACTGTTGGCTTTCACCATTGACTCTGAATTTTGATGGCAACAGAAAAGCCATTTGGATATTAGCCGGTGGTTGCTTTCTATCGGCTGTTTGCTTAGTACGCCATACTTGAGGTTTATCGAATGCCTGAGCATGTTCCATCTCTTTATTCCTTAGGCGTTGCATCCTTCTCTTCTGGCTTCTTGTTAAACATGCTAGACACCATTGGCCTTCCTGCCAAATATATTTTCTTTCATTGCCTTCTTCTCCATAATCAGCCCAGTCTTGGTCAACAACTCGCTTTCTAAGCCAATCATGAACACTTTTATTTTTTAAGCGCCGATCCATGTTATTATGATGATATGCATCTTGAGCATGGATAGACTGTAGGTTGGTTTGAGATTGCCTAAACTCCCAATACTGATTGCTGCATTCTGGACAGTTATGTCTGGTAGGCAACTTCAAACCTTCATTCCAACAATGTCTGAAGAAAGGACAATTCTAATGTGATTCGGCTTGTTTCCTTTCATGCCTCTCTCTTTCTAGTTGACATTGGTATTCTTGATCCTTTAACTAATGTTGATAATCTTGTAGGATCTACAGGAAGATAAAGAAGGCCTAGAGGGGGGTGAATAGGCCTATAAAAATTCAACTCAAAACTCTGTTAGAATAGAGGGCGGCACTGCTAGCCTTATAGGGCGGCATTGCCGCTCTACGAAAAATAATCTAACACAATTGAGATTTAACAGAGATGAACCTAACCCCACTAGCTGCTTAATCCTACAATATAACTTTAAGATCCAGTTCGAAGACTAGATACCATAGAAACTTCACACAAATGTGAATCGAGCAACTAAACCCTAACAACAGCTAGCAATAAGATAAACAGCATGTATAGTAAAGATGAAGCACGCAAGACACAAGATTTATCCCATGGTTCAGCTCACCACTAAAGTTTGCCTAAGTCCACGTTATTGAGGAAGCCATAAAAGGCTTGAGCTTGCCACAAAGGTTTGCCTTACCCTCGTTCTCAAATCAAGAGAGTAAACTCTTGAAGTGAGGGGTGATTTCTTAGCTTTTGAATGAGGTTACAAACCTCCCAAGGCTGCCACACAAGTTGGTAAGCACAAGGGTGACGCCTAGCCAGCTAGGAGCAAGCTCCAAGAGTAACAAACCCTAGAACCGCCGACCAAACATGAACCAAATGCTCTTAGACTTTGGGAATCAGTGGATCTTCTCTCCAATCGAGTTTTGCTACCTTTTCTCTCAAGTTTTGATGGTTGGAATCAAGGATTAGCTTGAGGGATGGAGGAGCAACAATGGAGGAGAGAGGTGAGCTTTGGTTCTATCTAGTTTTGAGCAAAATGATTCAGTGGAGAAGATGACCATTGTGGGCCAGGCCTGGAGGGTATAAATACCCCCCGAGCCCAATGGTCAGTTAAGGGTGGCACTGCCGCCCTAGCTAAAATAGGTAATATGATATCAAATTTGGCTGGGTGTTTTGACTAGGTGGGAGGATGTAAATCTGTGAATTTGAGCATCTAATTCAACAGTTGACCAACTGTCTTAAAATCCATCTTAATAGTACGGCTTTCCCTAAACTCAAATTCAAAATATAAAAGAATTTAAACCTCCTTTGAGCTAGGTCTGGCTACCTTTTGTAATTAGGACACCTGCAACCTGTTCATCATCCTTATTCTTTGATTCCCTACTTATCATCTTGATAAATCTTATTAGTCCTCTAATTTGATGGTCATCAATACCAAAACCCACAATAGGGCTTGATTGCACTTACAATCTCCCCCTTTTTGGTAATTGATGACAAACCAATTAGAGCTTACAAATGATATGAAATCTAGACTAAGATTTTCGAATCATAGGTGTAGGAGCCTCCCCCTAAATATGTGAATGGAGATTTGAATTCTCAATTTGGCATAAGAGGCCATGATTCACATTTTAGGTGTAATGGGAACCTCCCTCTACATCCATGCTTATTGTGGCGTGCTGAATGAAGTGTCACAGGAATAAACTTGATGCACATGACATGTTTTATCAGTTCAAGCACATAAGATCTTGGCTGATACAGCATAGGGCGGCACTGCTGGCCCTAGAGGGTGGCACTGCCATCCTGACTATATTAGTCAGGTAGCAATCAAATTTCTACAGCATATCATGTGAATATAAAACAATCTAAAATCAGAATATGACAAGCTAAAACAGTAACCATGAATACATGTCCATATCCAAAACAAATTAAGTCACAAAGTAGCATAATTTCATAAAATAGAGTTTTAAGCGACTCTCAAACTCACAACCTAACTACTCTCATCGGATCTGAACATTAAGCGCAGTAGCGAAGAACATATGGCGTTGAAAAATTGTTGACCCCTCTAATTTTCTCCCCCTTTGGCATCAAGTACAAAAAAGAGAAGAAAAAGAAGAGAAATCACTCATCACTATCGGAGTCGATGCGGGCATGTTCGACGACGTGGGTGTGTGAAGTGAAGCATGCTGAACGTCACAGAGGTGCTGCCCCAGCTGAAGTAGAAGTCCCTGGCTGATCCATCAAAGGACGTGGTCTCCTGGAATATGTGTGAAACAAAGTTGCCTGAACCTATGGATCGGCCTCTGTAGGGTGGATCTCTGCACCAAGGTCCTACTGACTTGGGGGCTCCTCAAAATGCTATCCCTATGGATACCCGTAGTACTGACTGAATGGCTCATATGAGTGTCCATGCTGCCGATCATCTGGCTGTTCATCATGGTGCTCATCTGCCTGATCCTGCTCCTCATCAGAAGGAGAAAGGTGAGGCAAGTTAGGAAACTAAGGTGGTGGCTGCACTGGTGGAAGTGGTGGCAGCCCTACCATCTCCCTAGCATGCCTCACTACTTCCCTATTCTCCATTTGATCCTCATAAGCAGTCTATGAAGCATATGCACAATGAGTAAAGATTGCCTTTATCCATGCACTCATCTTTCCCCACTTTGACTTCTTTTGTTCCCTAGCCCTGGATGGCTCAGGAATATCTCTCTGTGCAGCTCTAGAAGGGTGAAAGCCTGTTGCCCCACTGTCTCTAGGTCCTCTAGAACTAGTGTGTTGAGTAGCTGATCCAAGTCCCCCTAAACCACCATGGGTCTTCTTGATCTTGTAAACAGTGTGCTCACAATCCTTAGGGAACCACATGCCAGTCACTCTCTCAATCATAAACATGAGGTAAAGAGCATAGGGCAAAGATTTCCTCCCATCATCCATTGCATATGCTAGCTCAACCCAAATGAATCTTAGAACATTAAACTTTTCACTGCTGGGAAACCTAGACACCACATTAGTGATATAGCCATTCAAATCTGTTGCATTGTCTTTAGGGTTGAGAGTGATCCTGAAAAGATTGTTCACAATGTAAAAAAAACTTTTGAGCTTGGCCCTTGACCAATCAGGAACTGCAAGATTTTGATCCTCCCACATGAAGCTTACTTCCATTGGCTCAAGACGACGCTCATTATGAATCCTCTCATATCCCCTATGGATGTGTCTAAAACCAAGAATACGACAGAAGATGACAAAATCAATGCGATAATGTCACCCATCAGTCATCCAATGAAGCTCATCCACTTTCATGTTCTAATAGTAAGTAGCATGGAACTGAGCAAGAATCTCCCTATTCCAATCATACCTAAAACTCATGATGTCTGTCATCTCAAAGCAGTCACAGGTCTTGATTGCTGTAGCAAACTGATGATCATCCCTGCTCTCCAAGTTACCAAAGTCAATGTACTGCATCTTGCTAATCTTGCCCTTTGACTTAGACAGAATGGTTGTAGCATAAAAATCAGATTGGAAAGCATTCCAAAATCTATAATCAATGCCATTTGATCTGTCAGAGGAGTAGAGATCAATCTCTCTGGCTTCACCTGTCTTCTTCCAACTCATGGAATAATCAACAACTCTATGATCATCACTATTATGGGGAGGAATGAGATCAAACCTACCAATGTTGTCTCTCATGTAGCTGCTATCAAACTCTGAAATGTGCAAAGGAGAATCAGGCCACACACGAATAGTTCTTCCCATCCTCTGAATGTTTTCCTCTTCAGCAAGATCTTCATCAAGATTTCTGTCTCTAGGAGTATAGCTCGCCTGTCCCCTGCCTCTCTTGACCTTTTGCTTGGTTGTCAACCCCTTCCTTTTACCTCGGTCCATCTATGCAATTTAAATGAGACTTGATAAGAAACTGTATAAGATAATGAGTTAGACATAGCTGCAAGCAGGTTTTAACAAGAAAAAGAATTTTGAAATTGACATAGGAAGCTTTGCTAGATTTGGATTCAGCAAGGTAGGGCGGCACTACCGCCCACTAAGGTCGGCACTGCCACCCTCAGTTGCTTCACTATTTCATTTTCAACTTTCTCATTCTGGTTAAATCCTATTTCCAACAGTGTCTATTCATCATCACAATTTTAGAATCACAGTCTAAGCAAGGAATACATGAAACCCTAGCCATGAATTTGAAAGATTGAGTATAAAAAACTTTAGAAACAATTTTTGATAAATGAATCCAATCCATTCTAAAATTCATCGGATTTATGAGCTTGAGTATAGCAGTTAGAATCTGCTAGGGGTGCCATTAATGGTCCCAAGGGCAGCATTGTCGCTCTCCCCAAAATCATCCAACCAGTGAAATCCAAAATCAACTCGATTTAACCATCAAAAACCTTTCTAAACCCTTCATACTCCCCCTAGAAACTGAAATCCATGACTAAAAGCTTCACATTGCATAGATCAAAAGGGGTTAGGGTTTCACCTTGCTTCCAAACTGTTGGAGTGGAGGGAGAAGAGAAGAAACAACTCAGCCAGGAGCCTCCTACAGTGACCAGCGATGAAGAGACTTGGCCGGCAGCAGGGGTGGCACTACCGGAGTGGCAGGTCATAAGAAACGGTGGTGGCGTGTGCTTGAGAGAGAGGAAGGGAGGAGCATGGACGTCGGTGTCGGTTGGGAGAGAAGGAGAGAGTTGGGTCAGGGGCCAGAGAAGGAATAAGTAGAAGAAAATGACCCCGCAACCCAGCCAAAATTGGCTGAAAATGGCCTAGTTTTTAGAGGGCGGCACTGCCAGCCATTAAGAGCGGCACTGCCGCCCTACCAATTTTGCAGGGATTACACTAAAACTCTATGACCTTATTTACCTCAGATATGGATATATATTCTCTAAATATCATGACTAGTAAGCAATCAACACTACAGACAATGGTCATGACACTTAGTTGGCCTTTTGAAATGGTTTTGAAACATAATATAGTATCCTTTTAAATCATTTTCCTATGTCGCTAGGTTATCAAACAGAGGTGTGCCATATTTCAAACCACGTTACGAGAATCAAGTATATTTAGCTCACTATGCAAAGCATAAAACCTTGACTCATCGAGAGGCTTAGTGAAGATATTGGCTAGTTGTTTTTCGGTGCTCACATGATGAATTTCGATATCTCCTTTGGTTTCGTGGTCTCTCAAGAAATGATGTCAGATGTATATATGTTTGGTTCTTGAGTGGCTTACGGGATTGTTTGCAAGCTTTATGGCACTTTCATTGTCACACAAGAGTGTGATTTTGGTAAATTGACATCCAAAATCATGAAGGGTTTGCCTCATCCAAAGTAGTTGGGCACAACATGCACTGGCTACAACATACTCGGCCTTAGCGGTGGAAAGGGCTACACAATTTTGCTTCTTAGAACTCCAAGACACTAGGGACCGTCCAAGGAATTGACATGTCCCCGAAGTGCTTTTTCTATCTACCTTGCAACCGGCATAATCGGAATCCGAATAGCCAAGTAGATTGAACTTGGAGCCCTTGGGATACCATGAGCCAAGGTTAGGAGTGTGTACTAAATATCTCAAGATTCTTTTAACAGCCACTAAATGGCACTCTTTTGGGTTGGCTTGAAATCTAGCACACATACACACACTAAGTGAAATGACCTAATTTCCGTGAAGGAAAATCCACAGAGTTGAGGTGTAATAAGACCATTGTAGATCATATTACCCAAATTCCAGTCAAATATCACATCCATACAACATAATATCAGAGTGCAAATAGTGCAGAATTACATAAATTATTATATTGCTGCATTGGTAGAATCGAAAGTAGCATTCACTCAGAATAGATTGAAGATAAGATCGCTAAACTCGAGCATAGGAATGAACCCCTCAACCGTCAAACTCCTCGAAGCTATACTCCTTAGCAGAACCTGTGTGCCAAAATTTATCAGTACGATTTGTACTGGCCACTCCCACCTTATGAGCTATGCTTTATGGAAATTGGATGCAAGTTGGATATAATCAAAAGGAACCTATAAGGCTGGGGTCTCCTATGTATTAGCATATCAAGTATATAATAGTATAGTCAAGTTTTAACACCATCCCCACACACATTCCACCCCATTTCCGTCCAGGGCCAGGTTTCGATCCTAGGATCATTACACCACTATCTCCATATCATCACCATACCATCGCTCAGTCAACAGGCCAACTCCCTCTCGGCATGGTCTCATGGCCTATAGCCCCAGGCTACGACCGACACTCTCTAACAGGGGAAGAAGAGAAGGGCTCATCTCACTATCTAGTTTAAGCGAAACCCAGGAAAGGTCCATAGCCAACAAGTCGGCACATGTATCGATCGATCAACCATACACTCTACAGAGGTTTTATATAACCACAAGATCTGCCTTCCTCGCTGACCGTCGTCAACTGGGTTGATTCTAGCCGCTTGCTAGCCTAAGATACTGCCACTCTACCATTCGGCCCTGGTACACCCCAAGTTTAGTCTGGGGTGGCTAAAATTGTGAGTCATTAGCCAGGTCCACAAGGTCTTCATGAACTCTCAGAAGGGTGTGGGGGAAATCCTCCATGCCCCGTACCTCCTTACACTGTCCGCTATCAACCTAGCAGTAGTGGCAATATCCTACCAAGTAGTCTGGCCGTCCCGCACCATATAGAGTGAGTGGTACGTAAGGCTTCCCAGTGAATATAAGTACTAGTTGTAGGATCTATAGGAAGATAAAGAAGTCCTAGAGGGGGGTGAATAGGCCTATAAAAATTTAACTCAAAACCCTATTAGAATAAAGGGCGGCACTACTGGCCTTATAGGGCAGCACTGCCGCTCTACTAAAATTAATCTAACACAATTGAGATTTAACAGATATGAACCTGACCCCACTAGCTGCTTAATCCTGCAATATAACTTCAAGATCCAGTTCGAAGACTGGATACCACAGAAACTTCACACAAATGTGAATCGAGCAACTAAACCCTAACAACAGCTAGCAATAAAGTAAACAGCAAGTATAATAAAGACAAAGCACGCAAGACACAAGATTTATCCCATGGTTCAGCTCACCACTAAGGTTTGCCTAAGTCCACATTGTTGAGGAAGCCACAAAAGGCTTGAGCTTGCCACAAAGGCTTGCCTTACCCTCGTTCTCAAATCAAGAGAGTGAACTCTTGAAGTGAGGGGTGATTTCTTAGCTTTTGAGTGAGGTTACAAACCTCCCAAGGTTGCCACACAAGTTGGCAAGCACAAGGGCGACGCCTAGCCGGCTAGGAGCAAGCTCCAAGAGTAACAAACCCTAGAACCACTGGCCAAACGTGAACCAAATGCTCTTAGACTTTGGGAATCAGTGGATCTACTCTCCAATCGAGTTTTGCTGCCTTTTCTCTCAAGTTTTGATGGTTGGAATCAAGAATTTGCTTGAGGGATGGAGGAGCAATAATGGAGGAGAGAAGGTGAGCTTTGGTTCTATTTTTCTCGAGCGGAATGACTCAATGGTGAAGATGACCGTTGTGAGCCAGGCCTGAAGGGTATAAATACCCCCTGAGTCCAACGGTCAGTTAAGGGCGGCACTGCCGCTCTTAACAGGGTAGCACTGTCGCCCTAGCCAAAATAGGTAACATGATCTGAAATTTGGTTGGCTGTTTTGACTAGGTGAGATGATGTAGATCTGTGAATTTGAGCATCTAGTTCAATAGTTGACCAACTATCCTAAAATCCCTCTTAATAGTATGGCTTTCCCTAAACTCAAATTCAAAACATAAAAGAATTTAAACCTCTTTTGAGCTGGGTCTAGCCACCTTTCTTAATTAGGACACCTGTAACCTATACATCATCCTCATTCTTTGATTCCTTGCTTGTCATCTCGATAAACCTCATTAGTCCTCTAATTTGGTGGTCATCAATGCCAAAACCCATAATAGGGCTTGATTGCACTTATAATCTCCCCCTTTTTAGTAATTGATGACAACCCAATTAGTGCTTACATATGATATGAATTCTAAACTGAGATTTTCGAATCATAGATGTAGGAGCCTCCCCATAAAACTGTGAATAGAGATTTGAATTCTCAAACTGGCATAAAAGGCCATGATTCATATTTTAGGTGTGATGGGAACCTCCCCCTACATCCATGCCTATTGTGGGGTGCTGAACAAAGTGTCACAGGAATAAACATGATGCATATGACATGTTATATCAGTTCAAGCACACAAGATTCTGGCTGATACAGCAGAGGGCGGCACTGCCGGCCCAATAGGGCGGCACTGCTGTCCTGACTATGTCAGTTAGGTAGCAATCAGATTTCTACAGCAGATCATATGAATATAAAACAATTTAAACTCAGATTATGACAAGCTAAAAACAGTAACCATGAATACATGTCCATATCCGAAGCAAACAAAGTCACAAAGTAGCATAATTTTATAAAATAGAGTTTTGAGCGACTCTCAAACTCACAACCTGACAACTACTCTCATCGGATCTGAACATAAGCGCAGCAGCGAAGAATCATATGGCGTCGAAAAACTATTGACCCCTCTAATTTTCTCCCCCTTTGGCATCAAGTACCAAAAAGAGAAGAAAAAGAAGAGAGATCACTCATCACTGTCGGAGTCGACGCGGGCACATCTGGCGATGTGGGTGTGCAAAGTGAAGCGTGCTGAACGTCGTGGAGGTACTACCCTAGCTGATGTAGAAGGCCCTCGCTGATTCGTCGAAAGACGCGGTCTCCTGAAATATGTGCGAAGCAAAGCTGCCTGAACCTATGGATCGGCCTCTATAGGGTGAATCTCTACACCAAGGTCCTCCTGCCTTGGGGGCTCCTCAAAATGCTGCCCCTATGGGTACCCATAGTACTGACTAAATGGCTCATATGAGTGCCCATACTGCTGATCTTCTAGCTGCTCATCATGGTGCTCATCTGCTTGATCCTACTCCTCATTAGAGGAAGAAAGGCGAGGCAAGTTAGGAAACTGAGGTGGTGGCTGCACTGGTGGAAGTGGTGGCAGCCCTACCATCTCCCTAGCAAGCCTCACTGCTTCTCTGTTCTCCATTCGATCCTCATAAGCAGTCTGTGAAGCATATGTACACTGAGCAAAAATTGCCTTCATCCTTGCACTCATCTTTCCCCACTTTGACTTCTTTTGTTCCCTAGCCCTAGATGGCTCAGGAATATCTCTGTGTTCAGCTCTAGAAGGATGAACGCCTGCTACCCCACTATCTCCAAGTCTTCTAGAACCAGTGGGCTGAGTAGCTGAGCCAAGTCCCCCTAAACCACCATGGGTCTTTTTGATCTTATAAACAGTGTGCTCACAATCCTTAGGGAACCACATGCCAGTCACTCTCTCAATCATAAACATAAGGTAAGGAGCATAGGGCAAAGATCTCCTCCCATCATCCATGGCATATGCAAGCTCAACCCAAATAAACCTTGGAACATTAAATTTCTCACTGTTGGAAAACCTAGACAACACATTAGTGATATAGCCATTCAAATCTGTTGCATTGTCTTTAGGGTTGAGAGTGATCCTGAATAGATTGTTCATGATGTAATAAAAACTCTTGAGCTTTGTTCTTGACCAATCAGGAACTGCAAGATTTTGATCCTCCCACATAAAGCTTACTTCCATTGGCCCAAAATGACACTTATTATGTATCCTCTCATATGCCCTATGGATGTGTCCAAAACCAAGAATTCGACAGAAGGTGACAAAATCAATGCGATAATGTCGCCCATCAGTCATCCAATGAAGCTCATCCACTTCCCTATTCCAATAGTAAGTAGCATGGAATTGAGCAAGAATCTCCCTGTTCTAGTCATACCTGAAACTCATGATGTCTATCATCTCAAAGCGGTCATAGGTCTTGATTGCTGTAGCAAACTAATGATCATCCCTACTCTCCAAGTCACCAAAGTCAATGTACTGCATCTTGCTAATCTTGCCCTTGGACTTAGACAAAATGGCTGTAGCATAAAAATCAGATTGGAAAGCATTCCAAAATATATAATCAATACCATTTGATCTATCAGAAGAGTAGGGATCAATCTCTCTAGTTTCACCTATCTTCTTCCAACTCATGGAATAATCAACAACTCTATGATCATCACTGTTTTGGGGAGGAATGAGATCGAACCTATCGGTGTTATTTCTCATGTAGCTGCTATCAAACTCTGAAATGTGCAAAGGAGAATTAGGCCACACATGAATAGTTCTTCCCATCCTCTAAATGTTTTCCTCTTCAGCAAGGTCTTCATCAAGATCTCTGTCTCTAGGAGTATAGCTCACCTGTCCCCTACCTCTCTTGACCTTTTGCTTGGTTGTCAACACCTTCCTTTTACCTCAGTCCATCTATGCAATATAAAAGAGACTTGATAAGAAACTGTATAAGATAATGAGTTAGACATAGCTGCAAGCAGGTTCTAACAAGAAAAAGAACTTTGAAGATGACACAGAAAGCTGTGCTAGATTTGAAATCAGCATGGTAGGGTGGCACTGTCGCCCCTTGAGGCTGGCACTGTCGCCCTCAGTAGCTTCACTATTTCATCTTCAATTTTCTTGTTTTGGTTAAATCCTATTTCCAACATTGTCTATTCATCATCACAATTTTAGAATCATAGTCTAAATAGAGAACACATGGAACCCTAGCCATGGATTTAAAAGATTGAGTATGAAAAGCTTTTAAAACAATTTTTGATAAGTGAATCCAATCCATTCTGAACTTCATCGGCTATATGAAATTGAGTATAGCAGTTAGAATCTATGAGGGGTGCCATTAATGGTCCCAAGAGTGGCATTGCTACTCTCCCCAAAATCATCCAACCGGTGAAATCCAAAATCAACTCGATTCAACCATCAAAAACCTTTCTAAATCCTTCATACTCCCCCTAGAAACTGAAATCCATGACTAAGAGCTTCACATTGCATAGATCGAGTAGGGGTTAGGGTTTCACCTTGCTTCCAAACCGTTGGAGTGGAGGGAGAAGAGAAGAAATGGCTCGGCCAGGAGCCTCCTACAGTGACCAGCGAAGAAGAGTTTCGGTCGGCTGTAGGGGCGGCACTACCGGGGTGGTAGTCCGCAAAGAACGGCGGCGGCGTGTGCTTGTGAGAGAGGAAGAGAGAAGCATAGGCATCAACATCGGCTGCGAGAGGAGAGAGTTGCGTCGGGGGCCAGAGAAGGAATAAGTAGAAGAAAATAGGCCCCATGACCCAGCCAAAATTGGCTGAAAACAGTGTAGTTTTCAGAGAGCGACACTGCCGCCCTGCCAATCTTGCAGGGATTACACTGTAACTTTATGACCTCCTTAACCTCAGATATGGATATATATTCTCTAAATATCATGACCAGTAAGCAATCAACAATATAGACAATGGTCATGACACTTAGTTGGCCTTTTAAAGTGGTTTTCAAACACAATGTAATATCTTTTTAAATCATTTTCCTATATTGCTAGGTTGTCAAACATAGGTGTGTCATATTTCAAACCATGTTATGAGAATCAAGTATATTTAGCTCACTATGCAAAGCACAAAACCTTGACTCATCGAGAGGCTTAGTGAAGATATCTGCTAGTTGTTTTTCGGTGCTCACATGATGAATTTCGATATCTCCTTTGGTTTCGTGGTCTCTCAAGAAATGATGTCGGATGTCTATGTGTTTGGTTCTTAAGTGGCTTACGGAATTGTTTGCAAGCTTTATGGCACTTTCATTGTCACACAAGAGTAGAATTTTGGTAAATTGACATCCGAAATCATGAAGGGTTTGCTTCATCCAAAGTAGTTGAGCACAACATGCACCGGCTACAACATACTCGGCCTCAGCGGTGGAAAGGGCTACACAATTTTGCTTCTTAGAACTCCAAGACACTAGGGACCATCCAAGGAATTGACATGTCCCTGAAGTGCTTTTTCTATCTACCTTGCAACCGACAAATCAGAATCCGAATAGCCAAGTAGATTGAACTTGGAGCCTTGGGGATACCACAAGCCAAGGTTAGGAGTGTGTACTAAATATCTCAAGATTCTCTTAACAGCCACTAAATGGCACTCTTTCAGGTTAGCTTGAAATCTAGCACACATGCACACACTAAGCATTATGTCTAGCCTAGATGCATATAAGTAAAGTAAAGAGCCAATCATGGAACGAGATACCTTGATGTCGATGGCTTTCCCTTCTTCATTTAGATCAAGATGTCCATTAGTTGGCATGGGAGTTTTGATAGGCTTGGCATTCACCATGTCAAACTTGTTAAGCATATCATGGGTGTACTTGGTTTGGCTAATGAATGTCCCTTCCTTCATTTGCTTGATTTGAAATCCAAGGAAGAACTTTAGCTCACCCATCATGGACATCTCAAATCTCTTAGTCATAATCCTACTAAACTCATCACAATACACATGATTAGTACTACCAAATATTATGTCATCGACATATATTTGGCACACAAATATATCATTTCCAACTTTGTGAGTAAAGAGTGTAGGGTCGGCTTTGCCTATTTAAAAGCCTTGTTTGAACAAGAATTCCTTAAGGCATTCATACCATGCTCTTGGTGCTTGCTTAAGCCCATAGAGCGCCTTTTGGAGTTTATAGACATGGTTTGGGAACTTGGTATCTTCAAACCCTAGTGGCTACTCCATATACACCAACTCTTGTATTAGGCCATTGAGGAATGCACTCTTGACATCCATTTGGTACATCTTAAAGTCATGATGGGCAGCAAAGGCTAGAAGCATTCGAATTGCTTCAAGTCTTGCCACCGGTGCATATGTTTCTTCAAAGTCCAACCCCTCTACTTGAGTGAAGCCTTGGGCCACCAATCTTGCCTTGTTCCTTGTCACCACACCATTTTCATCTTGCTTGTTGCGGAAGACCCACTTGGTACCAATGACATTGGTATTGGGCCTTTCCACCAAGTTCCACACTTGGTTTCTCTCGAAGTTGTTGAGCTCTTCTTGCATGGCCATGACCCAATCCAGATCTCCAAGTGCTTGTTCTAGCTTGAGAGGTTCCAAAGAGGAAACAAACAAGTAATATTGACAAAAAATTGCTAAATGTGAGCGAGTTGTTACCCCTTTCGAATGCTCCCAAGAATATTGTCAATGGGGTGATCTCGTTGTATAGTTTGACATAGCCTTGGATGCTCAACACCTCCTTGTTCTTCTTCTAGACCTTCAGTCTCTTCTTGTCCAAAAATAGGTTCCAGGTTGAGCCCTTGAAGTGGTGGAGTAAGAGTTGAAGCAGCTGTTGCTAAGGTGGATGGGGCGGAACTGCCGCCCTTAGGGGTGGCACTGCCGCTCTGCTGATGTTCAGCAGGTGAGTGCTGCCCTTGTCGATGAAGTACGTCAGCAGAAATTTGTGCAGCAATAGCATGGGGATCCTCATCTTCAGTGGCTCGATCTTCTTGTGGCCTAATGTTGCCTATAGCCATTTGCTTGACTGCCTCACATGGTGGATCCTCCTTTTCTACAACACTTGAATCAACTTGCTCCACTTGAGAGCCATTAGATTCATCAAATGTCACATCTACCATGACTTTAACTCTTCCCATGGTTTTGTTGAAGACATGATAGGCATGCTCATTTGATCCATAGCCAAGAAGAATTCCTTTATCAACTTTAGGTGCAAATTTAGAGGTTTTGGGTCTTTTGTTAAGTATAAAACACTTGCACCCAAACACTCTAAAGTATGACACCTTTGGTTTGTTACCGGTTAGAAGCTCATATGAAGTCTTCTTGAGTTTCTTGTGTAAGTAGATACAGTTGATGGCATGGCAAGCAGTGTTGACGGCGTCACTCCAAAAGAGGTCCAACGTCTTGTATTCATCTAGCATTGTCCTTGCCATATCAAGAAGTGTACGGTTCTTCCTCTCTACTACACCATTTTGTTGAGGGGTGTAAGGAGTTGAAAACTCATGCTTGATGCCCTCATCATCAAGAAACTCTTCAACTAGAGTGTTCTTGAATTCGGTCCTATTATCACTTCTTATCTTTTTGATAGGAAGACCGAACTTCCTTTGTGACCTTCTCACAAATATTTTTACTTTCTCTTGCACCTAGGACTTATCATAAACAAAGAACACCCAAGTGAAACAGGAATAATCATCAATAATAACTAGACCATATTTGTTACCCCTGATGCTTATGTAGGCGACCGGTCCAAAGAGATCCATGTGAATCAACTCCAATGGTTGTGTGTAGTCATGATGCTCTTTGGTGGGTGTGGTACACCTACTTGCTTTCTGGCTTGGCAAGCACTACAAATCCTGTCTTTCTCAAATTGAATATTGGTTAGTCCAAGAATGTGGTTGTCTTTTAGGAGTTTGGCCAAGTTCCTCATCCTGACATGAGCCAGTCGGCGATGCCATAGCCAACCCATGCTAGATTTTGCCACTAAACAGGTCTCAAGCTTAGCTTTACTTTTGCTGAAATCAACTAAGTAAAGCTTGTTCTTGAGGTGACCCGTAAAGACAATTGAGGAATCCTCCCTCTCAGAGACTTTCACACCCTTATCCGTGAAGAGACAATTGTAGCCCATCTCACATAATTGAGAGACGGACAACAGATTGTACTTTAAGGAATCAACATGTAAGACATTTGTAATTGAATGATCAAGTGTAATAGCTACTTTACCAAGTCCAATCACACCCCCTTTTGAATTATCACCAAATATGATATTCTCATCTAAATTTGTAGTTGGGGAATATGATGAGAACATACTCCTTTCTCCGGTCATATGATTTGTACAGCCACTATCAAGCACCCAACTTAACCCACCGGAGGAGTATTCCTGCAACACAAGTTTAGTTCCTAGTCTTAGGTCCCCAAATATTCTTGGGGCCTTACATGTTAGTCACAAGAACTTTAGGAACCCAAATAGAAGCATTATGATAAACATTTCAACCATTGCCAATAAACTTGGCAAACACCTCCCCCTTGTTGTTGTGCTACAAAACAAAGTTAGAATCCAAACATTGAGGAGGTGTTTTTGCCTTTGGTTGATAAGCATATCTATTTGGAGTGACCCAGATAGATTTCTTTAGTTTCTGAACAACCTGCTTTGGAAGTGACACCTTCTTCTTGGACTTGACATGAGCAGAGGAGTAGGAGGTGGTCTTCCCTTTTCTGTGGGGAGCAGCACTACCGCCCTTCACAGCGGCACTGCCGCCCATAGGCCGCTGTGCTACTCTAGGCTGGCCTTGTGCCACCTTCTATGCAGACCTATCAGTACCTTCCTGCCCTTTGCTCATGAACTGAACACACTCATATCCATTTATTACCTTTCTCCCATTGGTTTTATCTCCATGAGTATGCCCAAGCCCATCTTTGATGCGTTGATTTCTTCCATCTTTGTATTGTGGCCTCTTTGGTTTTTCGCCTTTGCCAGCAGCAGGTTTCTTACCTTCCACACCCCTTTTTCCTAACATAGCATTGAGCCTAGCAATCTCCTTTTTCATGACCTCCAAGTTTGTAAGGTTATTGGAATAAACTTTTAAGTCAAGATTATAGCATTTTCCACACCCTTGGCTAGTGGAGGGAATAGAAATGTCATTTGTGTTGGAGGGAAGTGGGGTGCTCTCACATACAAGGTTATATTGCTTCCCAAGTTTGTTGTGCTTTTCAACTAAGACACAATACTTGTCATTGAGTGCAATATTTGCCTTCTTTATGAGAGCATGTTCTCTTTATTCTTTGGCCAAGGCCTTGTTCAAAGAGTCCACCTCACTTCTCTCTAACTCAAGAGCTTCCTTGCAGCCAATATACATCTTTTCGGTTTCCTCAAGATAATCATCTCTATCGGCTAGCTCGACTTTGACATTTTCTAGTTCCTCCATTAGATTCATTATGAAGAGCTCAGTTTTAGAATCTAACTTTTTAGTCAATTTAACATATTTCTCAACATCACTAGTATCATTATCACTAGAATCACTAAGTTCACTACTAGAGATGTCACTAGGAGGTGGAGGAGATTTAGCCTTTCGTTTTACCTTCTCACCCTTTGCCATAAGACAAACATGAGTGGAGCAGTGGTCATCATCATCGGACATGTTGTTGAAGAGCCTTGATATAAAGGATGGCTTTTGAATAGCCACGGTTGCAATCTTCACATCCTCTTCACTTGATTCTTTAGTTGAGTCCCACTCATGCCCAATGTGTGCCTCTCCCATTTGCTTGTATCTCTTTTTGTGCTCATGCTTGCCCTCATTGTTGTCCCTCTTGTATTTGTTCTCTTTCTTGTCATAAGGACACTTAGCAATGAAGTGCTCCGTGCTGCCACAATTGTAGCAAGTCCTCTTCTTCTTGTTTGGGAACCTTCTTTGCACTATTTTGTACCCATTCTTTTTCAACCCCTTGTGATAGCTCTTCATGAACAAAGCCATGTCATCAATCTTCATATAATCAGCCCCATCATCTTCATCTTCAGTTGAGGATGAACTTGGATCATCATTTTGTGGAGTTGACTTGATTTCCTTGGGTTGACTTGTTGATGCTTGCTTGCTGCCCTTTACCTTATTGGAGATGCCTTGATTGCTTGATTTGTTGGCCTTGAGAGCTACTTCCTTGATCTTCATGCCTTCTAGCTTGGCTTGCAACTCACCAAGTCTTCTCCTCTCATTAGCTTCTTCTCTTTGCATGTCAAATGTCAACAATCTTCCAAGCACATCATTAGGTGTGAAGTGCTCAAACTTCTTCTTATCCCTAATCAAGGTGACTACGGTCTCATTTCTTGGTGACTAGGCCTCCAACATAACCTTCACCACTTTGTGATCATCAAGCTCATCACACCCATAGCCTCTAATCTTGCCCACCAAGGTCATTAATCTATCAAACATTTCTTGTGGCCCCTCTCCATCTACAATCACGAACCTATTGAGCTTGGCCATCAACAAATCAATCTTTGCTTTCCTCACTTTATCTACACCTTCATGTGCTAGATACAAAGTGTCCCAAATCTATTTTGCAACATTGACATTCATCACTCGGTTGTACTCATTTCCATCTAAGGCACTAAGGAGAATACTTGTGGCTTGGCCATTGAGATGGACAACAGCTAGCTCTTCATTTGTTGGCACTTTGGGATCTTCCGGTGGCTGCAATCCATTCACCACAATCTCCTAAAGACCGGGGTGAAGACCTATAAGATAGGCACTCATCAAGTGCTTCCACTTGGCAAAGTTTGTCCCATCAAAATGAGGCAACTTTCCCGCGGGTACATTGGCAAAGGACTTTTTGTTATGGTTAGACAAATAAGAATAATTAAAGGATACGGTGGCATATTTGTTCTTGTTCTTGTTGCTGCCCTTGTCCTTGTTATCCTTCTTTTTGTCCTTGCTCTTCACCTCCTTGCTATCTTTTGAAGCATGGTACGACACATCATCATCTCCATCGTCCGAGCTACTAGAGAGCTCACTAGATGATGCATCATACTCATTCTTCTCTTGCTCTTGAGTTCTTGCTGCTCTTCTCTTAGCTCTTGCCTCTCTTGTGATTCTTCTTTCTTCTTTTCTCTTCTTCTTGTCTTGGAGATGCTGCTCTTCCTTCTTCTTTTCTCTAGCTTCTCTTATCAAGATCTTTGTGGCTTTTCTTTCTTTTCTTGCCTTTCTTCTTTTGGCATCGGTGGTCTTGGGTTCTTTGATGGTGGCATCACTTGTTGTGGACATAGATAGCTCGCTGCTGTTGCCGACATCCTCAACGTGCACACCACTTGCGTTCGCAACGCGAACATTCTTTGAACCTTCTCCTTCTTCCATACTTCACGTAGTGAAGCATATGCGAAGCAACCTCGCTCTGATACCACTTGTAGGATCTATAGGAAGATAAAGAAGGCCTAGAGGGGGGGTGAATAGGCCTGTAAAAATTCAACTCAAAACTCTATTAGAACAGAAGGCGGCACTGCCGGCCTTATAGGGTGGCATTGCCGCTCTACTAAAATTAATCTAACATAGTTGAGATTTAACTGATATGAACCTGACCCCACTAGCTGCTTAATCCTACAATATAACTTCAAGATCTAGTTCAAAGACTGGATACCACAAAAACTTCACACAAATGTGAATCGAGCAACTAAACCCTAACAACAGCTAGCAACAAAGTAAATAGTAAGTATAATAAAGACAAAGCACACAAGACACAAGATTTATCCTGTGGTTTAGCTCACCACTAAGGTTTGCCTAAGTCCACATTGTTGAGGAAGCCACAAAAGGCTTGAGCTTGCCACAAAGGCTTGCCTTACCCTCGTTCTCAAATCAAGAGAGTGAACTCTTGAAGTGAGGGGTGATTTCTTAGCTTTTGAATGAGGTTACAAACCTCCCAAGGCTACCACACAAGTTGGTAAGCACAAGGGCGACGTCTAGCCGGCTAGGAGCAAGCTCCAAGAGTAACAAACCCTAGAACCACCGACCAAACGTGAACCAAATGCTCTTAGACTTTGGGAATCAGTGGATCTACTCTCCAATTGAGTTTTGCTATCTTTTCTCTCAAGTTTTGATGGTTGGAATCAAGGATTTGGTTGAGGGATGGAGGAGCAACAATGGAGGAGAGAAGGTGAGCTTTGGTTCTATTTTTCTCGAGCAGAATGACTCAGTGGTGAAGATGACCGTTGTGGGCCGGGCCTGAAGGGTATAAATACCCCCCTCCCCCCTGAGTCCAACAGTCAGTTAAGGGCGGCACTGCCGCTCTTAATAGGGCGGCACTACTGCCCTAGCCAAAACAGGTAATATGATCTGAAATTTGGTTGGCTGTTTTGACTAGGTGAGATGATGTAGATCTGTGAATTTGAGCATCTAGTTCAATAGTTGACCAACTGTCCTAAAATCCCTCTTAATAGTACGGCTTTCCTTAAACTCAAATTCAAAACATAAAAGAATTTAAACCTCTTTTGAGCTGGGTCTAGCCACCTTTATTAATTAGGACACCTGTAACCTGTACATCATCCTCATTCTTTGATTCCCTGCTTATCATCTCGATAAACCTCATTAGTCCTCTAATTTGGTGGTCATCAATGCCAAAACCCATAATAGGGCTTGATTGCACTTACACTAGTAAGTCCTTAGGGATGACAAAGCCAGAATGTCTTCATCAGGGTTTCTATTTACTGTGCCACCATAGCACCTCCACCCTGGGCTCCTCCCATCACAGGTTCACACCTAGAGCCACCTCATATACCATTTTACCCACCACAGGTATCCATTCCAGGGGTGCCTAGGTAGCACCCCACGGCAAGACTTGCCCCAGGCTTGTCGTATACTCCAACTTGGTCGACACAACCCTTACCCTCCACACACCCAAGTCACACACGCAGCACTCTCCCTAGAGTCTAGATAACCTCAATTTCCACCACGCATCATTATAGTATTTATAAGCGTAGTAGAAATAATAAGCAGTGAAATATAGCAGCGAGCGTGTGACTATCCTAACAGCAGGGTGAGCAGGAGTAAGGTTGCGTCAAGGCAGAGGCCATCAAGAAAGCTTACTACCATGCAAGTCCTATCATAGTGTGACTATAATAATGAAGTAAAGTAATAGCAGTTCTATATTAGCCATGCGTAATAGGTGCTACAAGATTGGGTGGGATGTGGCACCTTTAGTGAAGTCGTCTCTGTACTCCTCACGGTACTCTCGGTCCTCGTCCGTCTAGTTCTCCTCCGAGTCTGCAAACGATCGCATTATAGTCATGTTAGCGACGTCTATAGAATAGCTCAAAAAGCAATGAAAATTCAAAAGAGCCAAATGCACTCAATCATGGGTTCATTGCGTAGAGCTTGATTTTAGATGAGTTTTGGTCCTGGTCTTGTATTTTTCTGAGTTCATAGGAATTAGTTATGAATTTCCGAAGTTTCAATCATTTCTAAAAATGGAAAAAGGCTGAATTAATCCTAGGCTGACATGTGTCACACTGTGACTGGTCCACGTGGCATGCTGACGCCATCATGACGTCATTATGGCGTCATCATCTTGGTTCCGAGCTGACGGGTGGGGTTCCGCTGACGTCAGCTTGACGTCAACATGACATCATCAATGTCATCAGCTGATGGGTTGGGCCGGCTTACTGGGCCTGGTGCTGCCACACACAGGCTGGGCTGGCTAGCGGGCCGAGCAAGCCAAGCCAGCTGCGGGGCTTTTCTTCTTTTCTTTTTTTGTTTTGTTTTTCTTCTTCTTTATTTGAATTCAATTTGATTTGGAGTTTGAATTCAAATCTGGTGTACCTCATTCCTTAGACTTTTATATGTGAGGCCCACAACACTCTTATACATATTAGGGACTTTATTTAGCTATTTTGTATAACAAAAATAGGTGTAGTTTTGTTATACAAAAATAGAAATAGTTTTCACTTTAAGCATTTATTCTTTGGTTTGATTAATAATTACTTTATGGTTTATTACTTTAAAGGAGTTGTTAAGCATTACATAAAGCAAATGGAAATCCAAATCATAATTTGAGTTAACAATATATGCAACATTTTATTTGTTAGGATTTAAATAAACATAATTAACAAATGACATGTCATGCTCATGAAATTGTCTAGTTGGGTTACAACTAATGCAACACCTAGGGTTGGCTCCTACAGATGTCACTCAACATTGAATGGGGTTAACAAAAAAAATTGTAGCTATGATTTTTGGTGTGTGGATTTTTGGGTTGTTACACTAAGCATTATGTCCGGCCTAGATGCACATAAGTAAAGTAGAGAGCCGATCATGGAATGATATACCTTGATGTCGATGGCTTTTCCTTCTTCATTTAGATCAAGATGTCCATTAGTTGGCATGGGAGTTTTGATAGGCTTGGCATTCACCATATCGAACTTGTTAAGCATATCATGGGTGTACTTGGTTTGGCTAATGAACGTCCCTTCCTTCATTTGCTTGATTTGAAATCCAAGGAAGAATTTCAGCTCACCCATCATGGACATCTCAAATATCTTAGTCATAATCCTACTAAACTCATCACAATACACATGATTAGTACTACCAAATATTATGTCATCGACATATATTTGGCATACAAATATATCATTTCCAACTTTGTGAGTAAAGAGTGTAGGGTCGGCTTTGCCTATTTCAAAGCCTTGTTTGAGTAAGAATTCCTTAAGGCATTCATACCATGCTCTTGGTGCTTGCTTAAGCCCATAGAGCGCCTTTTGGAGTTTATAGATGTGGTTGGGGAATTTGGGATCTTCAAACCCCGGTGGCTGCTCCACATATACCAACTCTTGTATTGGGCCATTGAGGAATGCACTCTTGACATCCATTTGGTACAACTTGAAGTCATGATGGGCAGCAAAGGCTAGAAGCATTCGAATTGCTTCAAGTCTTGCCACGGGTGCATATGTTTCTTCAAAGTCTAAGCCCTCTACTTGAGTGAAGCCTTGGGCCACCAATCTTGCCTTGTTCCTAGTCACCACGCCATTTTCATCTTGCTTGTTGTGGAAGACCCACTTGGTACCGATGACATTGGTGTTGGGCCTTTCCACCAATTTCCACACTTGATTTCTCTCAAAGTTGTTGAGCTCTTCTTGCATGGCCATGACCCAATCTGGATCTCCAAGTGCTTGTTCTACCTTGAGAGGTTTCAAAGAGGAAACAAATGAGTAATATTGACAAAAATTTGCTAAATGTGAATGAGTTGTTACCCCCTTTCGAATGCTCCCAAGAATGTTGTCAACGGGGTGATCCCGTTGTATAGTTTGACGTAGTCTTGGATGCTCAACACCTCCTTGTTCCTCTTCTGGACCTTCAGCCTCTTCTTGTTCAAAGATAGGCTCTAGGTTAAGTCCTTAAGGTGGTGGAGTAGGAGTTGAAAGAACTGCTACTGAGGTAGATGGGGCAGCACTGCCGCCCTCATGAGTGGCACTGTCGCCCTGCTAATGTTCAGTAGGTGAGTGCTGCCCTTGTCGATGGAGTACATCAGTAGAAATTTGGGCAGCAACAGCCTGGGGATCCTCATCATCAGTGGCTTGATCTTCTTGTGGCCTAATGTTGCCTATAGCCATTTGCTTGATTGCCTCACATGGTGGATCCTCCTTCCCTACAACACTTGAATCAACTTGCTCCACTTGAGAGCCATTAGATTCATCAAATGTCACATCTACCGTGACTTCAACTCTATCCATTGTTTTGTTGAAGACACGATAGGCATGCTCATTTGATCCATAACCAAGAAGAATGCCTTCATCAACTTTAGGTGCGAATTTAGAGGTTTTGGGTCTTTTGTTAAGTATAAAACACTTGCACCCAAACATTCTAAAGTATGACACCTTTGGTTTGTTACCGGTTAAAAGCTCATATGAAGTCTTCTTGAGTTTCTTGTGTAAGTAGAGACGGTTGATGGCATGGCAAGCGGTGTTGACGGTGTCACTCCAAAAGAAGTTCGACATCTTGTATTCATCTAGCATTGTCCTTGCCATATCAAGAAGTGTACGGTTCTTCCTCTCTACTACACCATTTTGTTGAGGGGTGTAAGGAGTTGAAAACTTATGCTTGATGCCCTCATCATCAAGAAACTCTTCAACTAGAGTGTTCTTGAATTCGATCCCATTGTCACTTCTTATCTTTTTGATAGGAAGACCGAACTCTCTTTGTGCCCTTCTCACAAATATCTTGCCTTTCTCTTATACCTGGGACTTATCATAAATAAAGAACACCCAAGTGAAACGGGAATAATCATCAACAATAACTAGACCATATTTGTTACCCCCGATGCTTATGTAGGTGACTGGTCCAAAGAGATCCATGTGAATCAACTCCAATGGTTGTGTGGTGGTCATGATGCTCTTTGGTGGGTGAGGTACACCTACTTGCTTTCTGGCTTGGCAAGCACTACAAATCCTATCTTTCTCAAATTGAATATTGGTTAGTCCAAGGATGTGGTTGTCTTTTAGAAGTTTGGCCAAGTTCCTCATCCCAACATGAGCTAATCGGCGATGCCATAGCCAACCCATGCTAGATTTTGCCACTAAATAGGTCTCAAGCTTAGCTTTTCCTTTGCTAAAATCAACTAGGTAAAGCTTGTTCTTGAGGTGACCCATAAAGACAATAGAGGAATCCTCCCTCTTAGAGACTTCCACACCCTTGTCCATGAAGAGACAATTGTAGCCCATCTCACATAATTGAGAAACAAACAGCAGATTGTACTTCAAGGAATCAACATGTAAGACATTTGTAATTGAATGATCAAGTGTAATAGCTACTTTACCAAGTCCAATCACACCCCTTTTGAATTGTCACCAAATATGATATTCTTATCTGAATTTGTAGTTGGGGAGTATGATGAGAACATACTCCTTTCTCCGGTCATAAGATTTGTACAGCCACTGTCAAGCACCCAACTTGACCCACCGGAGGAGTATGCCTGCAACACAAGTTTAGTTCCTAGTTTTAGGTCCCCAAATATTCTTGGGGCCTTGCATGTTAGTCACAAGAACTTTAGGAACCCAAATGAAGGCATTATGATAAACATTTCGACCATTGCCAAAAAAAACTTGGCAAACACCTCCCCCTTGCTGTTGTGCTGCAAAACAAAGTTAGAATCCAAATATTGAGGAGGTGTTTTTGCTTTTGGTTGGTAAGCATATCTATTTGGAGTGACCCAGATAGATTTCTTTGGTTTCTGGAAGACCTGCTCTGGATGAGACACCTTCTTCTTGGGCTTGACATGAGTAGATGAGTAGGAGGTGGTCTTCCCTTTTCTATGGGGGTGGCACTATCGCCCTTCATAGTGGCACTGCCACCCATAGGCCGCGGTGCTGCTTTGGGCTGACCTTGTGCCACCATCTGTGTAGACCTATTTGTACCTTCCTGCCCTTTGCTTATGAACTGAACACACTCATATCCATTGATTACCTTTCTCCCATTGGTTTTACCTCCATGAGTGTGCCCAAGCCCATCTTTGATGCGTGGATTTCTTCCATCTTTGTATTGTGGCCTCTTTGGTTTTTCACCTTTGCCACCAGCAGGTTTCTTGCCCTCCATGCACATTTTTCCTAACATAGCATTGAGCCTAGCAATCTCCCTTTTCATAACCTCCAAGTTTGCAAGGTTAGTGGAATGAACATTTAAGTCAATATTATGGCAATTTCCACATCCTTGGCTAGTGGAGGGAATAGAAGTGTCATTTGTGTTGGAGGGAAGTGGGGTGCTCTCACATAGAAGGTTATATTGCTTCTCAAGTTTGTTGTGCTTTTCAACTAAGACACAATACTTGTCATTGAGTGCAATATTTGCCTTCTTTGTGAGAGCATGTTCTCTTTGTTCTTCGGCCAAGGCCTTGTTCAAAGAGTCCACCTCACTTCTCTCTAACTCAAGAGCTTCCTTGTAGCCAATATACATCTTTTTGGTTTTCTCAAGATAATCATCTCTATTAGCTAGCTCAGCTTTGACACTTTCTAATTCCTCCATTAGATTCATGATAAAGAGCTTGGTCTTAGAATCTAACTTTTTAGTAAATTTAGCATATTTCTCAACATCACTAGTATCATCATCACTAGAATCACTAAGTTCACTATTAGAGATGTCACTAGGAGGTGGAGGAGATTTGGCTCTTCGTTTTACCTTGTTGCCCTTTGCCATAAGACAAACATGAGTGGAGCGGTGGTCATCATCATCGGACATGTTGTTGAAGAGCCTTGATGTAAAGGATGGCTTTTGAATAGCCATGGTTGCAACTTTCACATCCTCTTCACATGACTCCTTAGTTGAGTCCCACTCATGCCCAATGTGTGCCTCTCCCATTTGTTTGTATCTCTTTTTGTGTTCATGCTTGCCTTCATTGTTGTCCCTCTTGTATTTGTTTTCTTTCTTGTCATAGGGACACTTAGCAATGAAGTGCTCTGTGCTGCCACAATTGTAGCAAGTCCTCTTCTTCTTGTTGGGGAACCTTCTTTGCACTATTTTATACCCATTCTTTTTCAACCCCTTGTGATAGCTCTTCATGAACAAAGCCATGTCATCAATCTTCATATAATCAGCCCCATCATCTTCATCTTCATCTTCACTTGAGGATGAACTTGGATCATCATTTTGTGGAGTTGACTTGATTTCCTTGGGTTGACTTGTTGATGCTTGCTTGCTGCCCTTTGCCTTGTTGGAGATGCCTTGATTGCTTGATTTATTGGCCTTGAGAGCTACTTCCTTGATTTTCATGCCTTCTAGCTTGGCTTGCAACTCACCAAGTCTTCTCCTCTCATTAGCTTCTTCTCTTTGCATGTCAAATGTCAACAATCTTCTAAGCACATCATTAGGTGTGAAGTGCTCAAACTTCTTCATATCCCTAATCAAGGTGACTACGATCTCATTTCTTGGTGAGTAGGCTTCCAACATAACCTTCAGCACTTTGTGATCATTAAGCTCATCATATCCATAGCCTCTAATCTTGCCCACCAAGGTCATCAATCTATCAAACATCTCTTGTGGCCCCTCTCCATCTACAATCACGAACCTATTGAGCTTGGCCATCAACAAATCAATCTTTGCCTTCCTTACTTTATCAACATCTTCATGTGCTAGATGCAAAGTGTCCCAAATCTATTTTGCAACATTGACATTCATCACTCGGTTGTACTCATTTCCATCCAAGGCACTAAGAAAATACTTGTGGCTTGGCCATTGAGATGGACAACAATTAGTTCTTCATTTGTTGGTGCTTCGGGATCTTCTGGTGGCTGCAATCCATTCACCATAATCTCTCAAAGACCGGGGTGAAGACCTACAAGATAGGCACTCATCAAGTGCTTCCACTTGGCAAAATTTGTCCCATCAAAATGAGGCAACTTGCCCGTGGGCACATTGACAAAAGACCTTTTGTTATGGTTAGACAAATAAGAATAATTAAAGGATATAACAGCATATTTGTTCTTGTTGTTGTTGCTGCCCTTGTCCTTGCCATCCTTATTTTTGTCCTTGCTCTTCACCTCCTTGCTATCTTTTGAAGTACGGTATGACACATCATCATCTCCATCGTCCGAGCTACTAGAGAGCTCACTAGATGATGCATCATACTCATTCTTCTCTTGCTCTTGAGCTCTTGCTATCCTTCTGTTAGCTCTTGCCTCTCTTGTGATTCTTCTAGCTTCTTTTCTCTTCTTGTCTTTGAGCTGCTGCTCTTCCTTCTTCTTTTCTCTAGCTTCTCTTGTTGTGATCTTTGTGGCTTTTCTTTCTTTTCTTGCCTTTCTTCTTTCGACATCAGTGGTCTTGGGTTCTTTGATGGTGGCATCACTTGCTATGGACATGGACAGCTCGCTGCTGCTGCCAACATCCTCGATGTGCACACCACTTGCGTCCGCAAAGCAAACGGTCTTTGAACCTTCTCCTTCTTCCATACTTCATGCGGTGAAGCGTATACAAAGCAACCTAGCTCCGATACCACTTGTAGGATCTATAGGAAGATAAAGAAGGCCTAGAGGGGGGCGTGAATAGGCCTGTAAAAATTCAACTCAAAACTCTGTTAGAACAGAGGGCGGCACTGCCGGCCTTATAGGGTGGCATTGCCGCTCTATGAAAAATAATCTAACATAGTTGAGATTTAACAGAGATGAACCTAACCCCACTAGATGCTTAATCCTGCAATATAACTTCAAGATCCAGTTCAAAGACGGGATACCATAGAAACTTCACACAAATGTGAATCGAGCAACTAAACCCTAACAACAGCTAGCAATAAGATAAACAGCATGTATAGTAAAGCTGAAGCACGCAAGACATAAGATTTATCCTGTGGTTCAGCTCACTACTAAGGTTTGCCTAAGTCCACGTTGTTGAGGAAGCTACAAAGGCTTGAGCTTGCCACAAAGGCTTGCCTTACCCTCGTTCTCAAATCAAGAGAGTGAACTCTTGAACTGAGGGGTGATTTCTTAGCTTTCGAATGAGGTTACAAACCTCCCAAAGCTGCCACACAAGTTGGCAAGCACAAGGGTGATGCCTAGCCAGCTAGGAGCAAGCTCTAAGAGTAACAAACCCTAGAACCGCTGGCCAAACATGAACCAAATGCTCTTAGACTTTGGGAATCAGTGGATCTTCTCTCCAATTGAGTTTTGCTGCCTTTTCTCTCAAGTTTTGATGGTTAGAATCAAGGATTAGCTTGAGGAATGGAGGAGCAACAATGGAGGAGAGAGGTGAGCTTTGGTTCTGTCTAGTTTCAAGCAGAATGATTCAGTGGAGAAGATGACCGTTGTGGGCCAGGCCTGGAGGGTATAAATACCCCCAAGCCCAACAGTCAGTTAAGGGTGGCACTACTGCTCTTAACAGGGCGGCACTGCCGCCCTAGCCAAAATAGGTAATATGATATCAAATTTGGCTGGGTGTTTTGACTAGGTGGGAGGATGTAAATCTATGAATTTGAGCATCTGATTCAACAGTTGACCAACTGTCCTAAAATCCCTCTTAATAGTAGGGCTTTCCCTAAACTCAAATTCAAAACATAAAATAATTTAAACCTCGTTTGAGCTAGGTCTAGCCACCTTTTGTAATTAGGACACCTACAACATGTTCATCATCCTCATTCTTCGATTCCCTGCTTATCATCTTGATAAATCTCATTAGTCCTCTAATTTGGTGGTCATCAATACCAAAACCCACAATAGGGCTTGATTGCACTTACAAATCCTTTTTCTTCTATCGCTGCCACTTATTCAATAGAATCTAAGATGTAACTTGCGACTTTGTCGTCCCTGCTTTTGACGTTCCTCCCTGCTCATATTGGCTCTTTTGTTCATCGCGACGTCTCTTAATTTCCCTGTATTCGTCGGCCGATATTTGCATCTTGGGATCGATTGTTCTAGCTTATTTTGATTTGGTTGATGTTAGGACCTTAGTCTTTCCTTTGATCAACCAAGCATCAACCATGTTTTGATCTCCTAGGAAAGGATTATCATCAACTTTCATTTTTTGAGGCGTATCAAATTTGAGCCTCCCTTGCTAAATAGCCCTCTGTATATGCTGCCGGAAAATTTTGTATTCATTAGTAGAATGAAAAGTAGCATTATGGAATTTGCAGAACTTCTTATTCTTCAACTGATCAGGGGGTAACATAATATGACCATCGGGCAGCTTGATTTGTCCCTTCTCAAGCAAGAAATCGAAGAGCTTGTCTGATTTGGTGACATCAAAGTCATAGCTCTCCTTGACTCCTCTTCTCCAAGGATTTGACATCATTACTGTTTTCTTGCTCCAATTCCATTCAGCCGTAGCAACCTCTTCTTCTTCATCTTCATAGTCATCATCGACTGAGTATGGATTATAAGCCTTAGCCACTGTAGTACTCTTCTGAAATCAGATATCTCTATGCATACTCTAGAATTGGCTATTGAGCATTGCCACTCATTGAGCCAATTGACCCAAGTTATCAAATTCTTGTCCCAATAGCTTTTCTTTCCACATTGGCAACATTCTCTGAACGACTAAAGTAGCTAGTTGATCATCAGTCAAGTTTAAGGAGAAGCACAAGTTTCTAGTCTCTCAGAACCTCTAAAGAAACTCAGTGCCTGATTCATTAGTCTTCTGCCCTATAGTTGTCAAATCAGATATCTTGTTTTCCCTAGTTCTAGTGTAAAAATATGTATGAAACTTCTTCTGTAGGTCAGCCCAATTGGCAATGGAATTGACTGGCAATGATGAAAACCAAGCGAAGGCTGGCCCTGACAGGGATAAGGAGAAGAAACGAACTCGATAGGCATCTTCAACTGATGTTTTGTCCAATTGCGTAAGATATTGACTGACATGTTCTATCGTGCTTGTACTGTCTTGGCCAGTGAACTTAGCGAACTCTGGGAGCCTATAATTTGTAGGAAGAGCGACCAAATCATACCATTCTGGATATGGGTGTTTGTATGAGAAGGTCAGCCCTTTTGGCTTCAGACCAAACTGATTCTTCATCATCTTGGTCACCTTCAGCAGCAACTCATCAGCATTTGAATTTGGATTTCTCTATACTTGCTGACCCATCTATGGATTGAAATCCCATGTGCCTTAGTACCCTAGATTTAGAATCATGTGAAGGGTGTTATAGTCTGATCCATAGTGATATCCTTGTGGAACCTCTATCTGTTGGGTCCTTTATTGGCTTGCTGCTTGAAATCTCTTATTATAGACATAAGGATCTATATCTCTACGGATCCTTTGAATTGATGGTGCTATTTTTTTGAGCCGGCGATGGTATGTGGCCTGATATGCCAAAATTGATCACCTGGTTCTGACCTTGCCCCGCCGGCTGTTACACATGTTGTACTGGCAGTCTAGGATTATATTATATTTGATTCATAGTAGTTCCTTAAGTCTATTTAGATGAACCCTAAACTGCCTGGACATCACCATTACCAGCTGGTGC
Organism: Miscanthus floridulus; assembly: GCF_019320115.1. NCBI lineage: Eukaryota > Viridiplantae > Streptophyta > Magnoliopsida > Poales > Poaceae > Miscanthus > Miscanthus floridulus. The sequence continues at coordinate 93,226,483 of NC_089584.1, read as the reverse complement.
TGCTTCTTGATGGCTGGTACCGACTTGATTAGTCCCTTGGGTCGACGGATCTAGAATGTTATAATATGTTGGCCCAATTTGACTAACTAGAAACCCATGAATTGCTTCTTTCATAGCGTTGTGGAATGTGTCCAAGAAAGCTTCATTTTTGGCTTGATATGGTATCACGAACAGATTTGTCTACAACTTTCATAAAGAAACGTCTGTCTTCAGCTTTAGTTGTATCTATCTGCCCGTGTAATAGAACTCTTGATAGTGGAAATTTCTAAATAATTGTGTTGTCACGTGTTTTGGTGTAGGACAACAAACATTTGCTCTAAAACTCTTCTGTAGCTTTGTCGATGACATCTTTATCTCCATCAGGTAGATCTTCATAATGTAGCATAAGAATGTCTTTGTTGTTGTGAACCGCCATGACGATTGTGGGGTCCCACCGGGTGTGCCAGAGACGTGTGTCGACATAGAATTTCATCTTATGCCGAGGACACACGAGCAAGCCAGAAGGGTCCGCTCGATGGAGCTAGAGATCCACCTAGCTTCGGTGTAGGGATGGTCGATCCTGCGCACTCCTTCCAAGACGTGCCAGTCAATTTGACCCTGCAATTGATGAGAGAAAGTTTATCAGTAATTAAGGGCGGAACATGTCGGTGTTGCCAGACAGTCCCGAATGTGCGGCTCTAAGAGCCAATATGAAAGGAGATCGACTAAATAGTCAATTCTAGCATATTCATAAGAATAAATCGGTTAAAGCTCATGGGGCTGTGTAAGAAGAACCAGTTATCATTCTAGATGAATATCAATGTTTAGATAAATATTGGTCACTGACAAAAGGATATCAACAATAATTAGTTTGTGCTAAGCCAATGACTGCAAGTAACTGAACCCCTTTTATAAAAGAAACAGTTCATCATTCAACCATTTAATAGAGATAAATCTAATGAACATATTAGATCTCATCTATTGCTATAACCAATGGGGCATGAGACAGAATCATGCAGGGTGTAGAAATAATGATAGACTCGACGACTCTAACTTATTACTAATATCAGTGGGGCATGAGATAGAATCATACAGGCCATAATACAATAATAAGATCATAGGGCTAACACATCTTTCAATCTATCGCTACTTCAACGATCTCATGACGCGAACTGTTCGTGAAAGCGCTCGATATCGGCTAAAACAACCAATTCAGGCATAGCGTATAGTTAAGGTCATGCCCTCTCAGGAATAGATCTACCAAATAACGATTCCCACTCTATGGTGCTAACAGTAGGGTGTGAGGCAGAATCACACAGGCTATGATAACAGGCCATGGAACATTTTTCGCTAGCCAATAGATCTACTCAAGATCAAACATGCCTTAACCGCATGCTATGCACGATCAAGATTGATGTAAAATAGCCAATAAAACATAACTCATCGTTTAAAGTGCAGATTAGATCAGTTTATATTAACAAATGATGGGTTCAAAAATGATGTAAAGTCAATCTAGATCAATCCCAATCGGGCGAAGTGATATTGCTGTAATTAAATAAATAATGGAAGCAATAAGCAATATCGGTAACTTAATGAATCTATCCGAAGGAATGCCACCCTTAGATAGAGCCGATAACTTGACCTTAATCTAGTTCGAGCAGTGGAGGTCAACCGGATCGATGCAGTCGTACTTAAACTAGACAATAGTCGATAACTAACTTATACCAGAGTCGCAGTGGAGGTTAACTGGATCGATGCAGCCGTACAAACAGAGGTATAAGCCATGACGGTACTTACAGACAAGCAGTGGAGGTCGACCGGATCAATGCAGCCGTAATTGCTGAAGAACTCGCTGAGATCTACTCTACTCCTACTCCTAAGGGGTGGCCGGAGCCAAAAAAGGTAAATAACTGGTATTTGATTGATTGTGTCTTTTACAATAGCCGGGCTTTGATATTTATACCCGGGGCCTGCGCATGACTCCTATCTAAGCATGACTCATCACAATCTTTGACTCTAGAGAAAACATTCCTAATTTAAGATAACTTGGACTCTAATCTTTCCCTTTTTGTAGAGTCCAACATGCTTTGTCCCAGTGTCGATCGTAGCCATTATCGTTATCTGCTGGCGCTTCCTGAAGAAAGCCAATTTTAGTGTTGCATTTGAATCAACTGGTTTCGATCTGCACACAATCGATTCCTTAATGACATGCTCTTAGGAGCTTTTGAGTCCCTGTGACTCTTCTTCCAAAATTTGGTGTAAACACCTTGATTCCTTCTTTAAGTTCTTTTCTTTCTACTTGTTTAAGTCTTTTTCCTTCTACCAAATGATTTTCAATTGTCACAAGAACTTAAACCTCATCTTCATATTGAGCTTGGTCTTGATCTTCAATTTTAGTACCAAATATGTGCCAACTACACTCCACAATCAAATGGCCTTGTACTCTTTGCTTGTCATGCTTCTAGACCAATCCAAAACCAAACTTAGGTACCTCAAACACTTGTAAATATGTTTCCAACTTGAGGACCTTTCAATCAAAGCGACTCTTGATTAATCTAATAATTGTCACTTTTTTAGCAAATTATGTACCATTCAAAGAAAAATACATATCTCTCAATGTATAGATCCAAATGCCACAAAATTTAGTGGATATGTGCTTCACTAAGTCATCTAGAAGCTGTAAAATTTTAGCTTCATTTGACTTCCATATTTCCACCAGATTTTAATTCTTCCACCACTGCTACATGCTAAAAACTGTTGCACTATAGCTGACAAGATCTACTCTAAAACCAAAGCATCTCTTATCTAATTCTTATAAAATTTGTATAGAATATTGTACCATAAGTCTAAAGAATGCATACCAAATTTCAAGCTAATCCAATAAGATTTGGTCACTTAAGCATGGGTAAGATCACAGCTAGCTTAGATTCTCGATTATAGGACAGATTTCTTCACATGAGCTATGCTTCATCAAATATGAATTAAACTTGAAATCAACTTGTTTGAACACTTTCACAAGACATATATCCATTCAATAAACTCACTATAGGTCATCTCATGAATTTATCCAACACAAATCAATCCAAACTTGATTACAAAGCTATTTATCCATTCAAACATCTCATAGCAAGTAACATTGCATATTTATCTAATTCAATCAACTCATATGCACCCAAATAAATGATCAAAAAGAGATATACCTTGGTTAGATCATGATCATCCATAGCAAGCTTCCACTTAATTATTTGCAAGCCATCAATTATATCCAATAAATCATCCACAACTTGAATATGACACTTGTATGTTGTAGCACTTGGACTTCACTATCTTGTCATGGCATTGGGATAATGATCATAACTTGTCAGTGCTTGGCTCAATCACATGATCAACACAATGAATACCACTTGAACCAAGCCTCCAATTCCCATGGTACCTATAAACAATCATCCACTTTTCAATGGTACCCAAACTAGTTTGGGTCCTCTCAAGTTAGGAGCAACATACTTAGGCATAGCCTTAGTATGAATAGAGGGATGTTTTTAAATTCCAACCAATAAGGTACCATTGCCATTCTTTCTAAGCAAATCATGATCATCAAATGAAATGGGCATAGAATTATTACCTAGGGAACATAAATGAGCCATGTGTCCCCTTTCCCGGCATGAGTAGCACTTTCTCTTTGATTGTGCCTTCTCTTCATTGCTCATGTGGTGCTTCTCATTGCCTTGCCTCTTATGAGTTGCTTGAGCCTTCTTCTCAAGCTTGGTAGGACACTTCAAGGCAAAGTGTCCCATATCTTCACACTTGAAGCACTTGATGTGAGCATACACCTTCTTCTTATCTTGTGTCTTGCTCATCATTTTGGCATCTTGAATAAGTATTGGATGCATAGCCTTTCCACCCCTTCTTGTCTTCTTCTTCTTCTTCTTCAAGTCACCACCATATTTATGGTTGCTCTTGATTTGCTCTTGGGGTGACTTCTCTAGCTCATCTTGTGGCTTTGGTTGAGGCTCTTCTTGTTACTTCACCAATTGCTTGGTTGGGAACATTGAGGTAAGGTGACCCCAAGTATGACACTTGAAGCACTTCACATGCTTGAACCTCTCTTCTTCCTTCATCTTCTTGAGCTTCTCAATGTTTGGGCAACCATTTGCAAGGTGTCCCACTTTATGACACCGGTAGCACATGGAGTGAGACAACTTCAATTGTAGTTGCTTCTTCATCTTCTTTACCCTTTTTCTTTTGCCCTTTGTCATCTTCCTTTTAAAGCCAAGGCCACTCTTGTTATCGAAGTTTCTTTGAGTCTTCAACATATGCTCAAAGGTGACTTTTGAGTTATAGCACCTCTCTAACTTGTTGCTCAATTTCTTCACTTCATTCTTGAGCTCATTGTTCTCCTTCAAAAGGTTAGTCTCACAAGACAAGAAAGTAGAACAAGCATCTATATGTGAAGAGCATGGCATAGCTAATAAATCATCACAAGAGGTGGATACATACTTCTTCCCTACATCACAAGAGTTAGCCACATGTTGCAATTGTTCACTTGACTCATGTGATGAGCTCTCATTCTTTTTAAGTTTCCTTGAAAAAGCTTTAATGAGAGAAGCATGTTGTTCTAATAATTATTCATAAAATGCAAGTAGTGTCTCATAAGTCAATTTTAGCTCACCATGTGAAGATTTAAGAACATCAAGTAAGTGCTTATGTTCTTCACATGAGTTCTTTAAAAATGAGTTTTCATTTTTTAATTTCAATGTTTTAGCTTTCTCATTTTCTAAAGACATGGTCATGCTAGCAAGTCTACTAACAAGCTCATCATATGAATCAACATGATCAACCACATTAGTATTTTGTACCTTTGTGTCACCTTGTGATATGAAGCAATGTGGTGATGGAGAGCTTGTAGAAGCATCACTTTCATGGCCCGAGCATGAACCATCATCAACAAGAGTGCATGAGGTAGCATCATCATTTGTATCACTTGTAGCATCGTCATCAACCATGTCAAGTGAACTTGTGGTATGTTTTTCATCATCATTATCACTTGACCATCAGGTGGAGCAATCTTCCACAATCACTAAATTGTAGTCATGCTCAACACACTCATGCGCAACCTCATCCTTGGACTCATCCTCCTTCTTGAACTTGCCATCGTCCCATGTGGAGGAGTCATCGAAGGTGTCATTGATTGATTCCCACAATTCATGAGTGGTTTCTTTGTGGTTCACCTTGTAAAACAACTCAAAGCACAAAGCATCCATTAGATATAAATAAGCATCGACATCAAGTTCAAAGAGAACCTTTTGAGCTTTGGCTAGATTTTTATGGTCCAAGACATGGGTGAGACCACTTGTGACAACCCACCAAAACTTAGATCCCTTTGCACAAAAATGATCAAGCATGTGGTTTTTCCACCGTACAAAGTGTGTGACATAAAAAATGTGTGTGTCACACTCATCTAGCCCAAAGTTTACCATTCTCTCGGGTCAGTGAAGACCAAAGATGAGAGACCTCGGTCTGATACCACTTGTAGGATCTAGATGGCAGACTAGAGGGGGGTAAATAGTCCTTTCTAAAACTTAATCGTGTCAGCTAACCGATACAAGTGCGGAATTAAAACTATCGGCCTAGCCAAGACTACACCCCTCTATCTAAGTTATCAAGCACCTTGAAAAGATCCTAAACAAGTAACTAAGGTGTCAGGCTAGCTAGAGCTCACCTAACCAATCTAGCTTGCAAGGTCATACAAACCTATGCACCTAGTACTTCACACAACCGAGGGAGCTTCTACACAAACTAGTAAGCAAAAGCACAAAGCCACCTAAGCATACTAGCAATGCTCAATAACAAGGCTACACAAGCCAAATTATAAAGCACAAATTACTTAACTACACAAACTATGCAATATGACTAACAAGGTTACTAAAACCAAATTAGCCACTTAAGGAAGCTACTTTTATACTACACAAGCAAGAAGGCAACTAACAAGCTACTAAAGCTAAACTAGTCACAAGAGCAACTACACAAGCCCAATGTATATGAAAGTAATACAAGATTGTGTTTCGTAGAATGCAAACCACCGAGAAGATGATGAAGACAATGTTGACACGGTGATTTTCTCCCGAGGTTCACTTGGTTGCCACCAAGCTACGTCCCCGTTGTGTCAATCGCTCACTTGGTGGTTTAGCGGCTAATTGGCATCATCTGTCAAGACCACACGTCAGGCACCACAAGAACCTACCCCAAAAGTGAGGGTAGCTCAATGACATGCTCAAATAGAGTTGCTCTTCGCGATCCCCCCAAGGTGAGCACAATCCCCCTCACAAATCCTCCTTCGGAGCACCGCACAATCTTCTCGCGTGCTTCAACGGAGTCACAAGCCACCAAGCCATCTAGGAGGTGGCAACCTCCAAGAGTAATAAGCACCACTGGCTTGCAACTCGATCACCTAGTGCCACTCGATGCAACCTCTCGATGCAATCGCACTAGATTCACTCACTCACTCGATCGGATGATCACTATCAAGCATAAGTGAGTTAGAAGGCTCCCAAGCACACCTACACAAGCCACCAAGACTTAAGGGTGATTAGTTGAACGCCAAAGGCCGCCCAAGTGCTCTATTTATAACCCCACGAACAAATAGAGCCATTACCCCTTCACTGAGCAAAAATTGCAGCGACCAGACACGCCGGTCAGGATGACCTGACGTGCTAGGTCCTATGTCTGGTCACTCCTAGTTGTCCATGTGTCCCTGCCATTCAACATCGCGTGTTCGATCACAACAGTTGGCAGCCATGCGCCAACGATCAAGTGATGACTGGACACGCCAAGCCTCGACCTGACGCTGCCATGATGTGTCAGCTCGCGTGTGCCAGCACTCAGCCACCATCTGACCAAACGCGCTGATATGCCACCTGATGTTGCACCACCACCAGAGTCAGGTCGACTCTAGAGAGCTCCTAGAGCCTCTAAACTATGACCGGACGCGTCAGGTCGGTCGTGATCGGACGCAACACCTACATCAGGTCTGCACCACGCTTGCAAGATCACCCATGTCAATGTTCGTCAACATGACTAGACGCGGCCACTGTGTGTAAGGTCACCACTTCACGCTAGCATCTGGCCACACGACAGAGACCGCGCCTTCACTGCTAAGCATGACCAGACGTGTAGGTCCAGCCGAGGCCTGCATCTGGTCACTGTTTCACAGTGACAAACACCACCTTTACTTAACCAACTTCTCCACCCTTTCTCGAATATGCCAACCACTAAGTGTACCACCTCGTGCATGTGTGTTAGCATATTTTCACAAACATTTTCAAGGGTGTTAGCCACTCAACTTGCCATGCCACTTGATCCTAGCAACGATGTAAAGTTAGATCACTCGAGTGGCACTAGATGACCGATATGCAAACAAGTTTGCCTCTCTTGACAGTATGGCCATATATCCTAAACCTGGTCATAAACTTCTCTACACACCTATAACTGGTGAAATGAAATGCCCTAGGTTATACATTTGCCTTGCGCATTCTATTCCATCTCCTCCAATGTTGATACAACACATGAATCAACCAATCACAAATGATATGATTCACTTCATATCATCACATGACCGTATTGGTTCATCGATCTTGACTTCACTTACTCTTCACCGTTGCTTCAGTCCACCGACGCCAAGTCATCGATCAACTTGCCCTTCACACTTACAACCGGTCCATCGAGCCAAGCCTTATCTTGATCTTCTCCACCTTGATCACATGACTCAATGTCATGTCTCATGTGCAATAAGCTCCTTCATTATCACATGTGTAAGTTTTACAACATCTCTAAGCCATCTTCATCTTCATGACAAGTATTGCTCACACACGTATGCTTGTGGACTAATCACCTGTGTATCTCACTTTAAACACAAATAGTCTACCTAGAATGTCACTTAATTACTAAAACCAAATAAGGACCTTTTAGATGGCTGCAGCCATGAAGGACTGCGCCCTCACTGGTGGAGCGACAGTGTAACACCCTAAAATTTACCTCTTTCGAAATAGAGTTAAAATGATTTAAGTTAGAATTTTTGTGCACATGAAATATAGGAAATAATTTTTTTCATTAAATTAAAATACATCATAAGGTAGTAACATGTGTGAGCATACATGCTGTTGCATTTTATTTATTGTGATGAATGGTGTGATCCAAACTCCAAAGTAATTTGGAATGCTTTTGAAATGAAATTGAAAATGGCTTTGAAATAAAAGAAAAGAAAGAAAAGAAAATTTGAAAATAAAAGTATTTTTAAAGTTGTAAAGTTTATCTTGGAAAGCCTAATAGAATTGTCCATTTTTATTGAATGGGAAAGTATATTTGAAATCATACTAGAATTGGATTTGAATTTAGCTTAGAATTGGAAGATTAGAAAAAGAAAAGGAATTGGAAAATGTAAGAACTTAAAAAGTTATTTTTGGAAACTTACCAAAAATTGGTTCATCTATGTTGGAATTAGAAAGTATATTGAAATCATATTTATGCTTGATTTGGTTCATATTTGAAATGGTTTTGAATTAAGAAAAGAAATAGAATTCAGAAATAGAAAAGGATTTTTATTTGAAAAATATCCCTTCTTTCCTTTTTCAGCCCAACTCTAGGATCTGGCCCAGCCCTCTTCTCCTTTTCTCTCCTGGCCTTCTGCCTCGCCCGCGCGGCCCACTACTCTATGGCCCGCTTGGCCTTCACCGCGCGCTGCTCGGCCTTCAGCGCCCGCTGCTCTCTTCCTTCACCCCGCTGCAACGCTGGCCCGCCTGTCAGCCGCACCGCACGTGTTTTCTTTCTCTCACTGTGTTGCTGGCCCCACATGTCAGTACCGCCTTCCTTCCCCTTCCTTTTCTTTCCCTCTCCCTTTCCTTCCTCCGCCCCGTCAATGGCGTGGCCATGCACGACAAGCCGCCACCGCCATCGCGCATGCAAGGCAAGCGCCCAAAATTGCCGTGCCCCCGCTATCCTTCCTTTTACGCTGCAGCCCCGCCGCCTATAAGACCCAGGCCGAGCCCTCCCCTCCGCCCCTTCCTCTGTTCGCCGTTCCAGTCGCCACCGCCGCTGGCAATCCACCCCTCCCGAGCGCAATCCCCGTCACTAACGAGTCCCAAGGCTCCGTCGTGGTTCACCGCGCCCGTAGGTGCCGTTAAATTCATGTTTTTATCATGGATTGATCAGATTTCTTGCTCACCCGTGCCCTCCCTCTCTCCTCAGATCGCCGCCACCATCAACCGCGCCTTCGGAGGCCTTCCAGTCACTGCGACCATCGCCGTTAGACTTGCGGTGAGCTCCTCGTCCTGCCTCTTCCCTTCGTTCGTTGTTTCGCGCATTGGAATGTCGTATCGGCGAGATCTAGATAAGCCGGTCATGGCGCCACCACGGGACGTCGCTCCGACGCGTACCCCGCCATCGTTTTGTGCTCCGTTGAGTCCGCGGGGTCATGTTCTATGCGTCAGTGGGTTTGGAATCGATCGGGGTGCACCAAAACATCGTACCGATGTTTGCCGCCGTGCTCGCCTCACCGCCGGCCATGGCGGGCTCGCCGGCGGTGTTGTGCAGCGGCGGGGAAACACTCCATTGCACCGGCACCGTTAGATCAAGCGTGGACGGCCTCGATTTGATCATACTGATTCGGTCAATAGTCGGTCCACCACGGACTCGTGGACGTGGTCCACGACGCTACATCAGTCAGTCCACCACGCCGCGTGGTGCACCGCGCCAACCGGAGCGCGCCACGTGTCAGCAGTCACGGGTCAACTCACGGTCAGCCACGCGCAGTTTACAGAAAAGCCCCTCGGTTTCTAGTGAATCAACCCGCAATCCATAACAGTTTAGAATAAATACATTTCAGTCCTATTTTTCTTCACTTTAGACCCTATGTTTTCCAGAAATAGTACGCCCAGTCCAAAAACCATTTAAATTCAGAATTTTAATTGTTTTAATTCAAAAATGAGTTCAAATATTTATAGAAATGCCACTGAACCTTATTTCATGCATAACTTTTGCGTTTTACGTCCGATTTGACCCGTTCGAATTGCGTTAGGATCATATTTACGTTATCTACGTATTTATACAACTGTTAGACATGTTTTCAACACTTGAAATTCATGAGTAGATTTAATCTATTATTTAACTAAAGTAAAATTTGTTTAAATCATAACTTATTCATTTCAACTCCAAAAAAGTCCGTTCAAGTTGCGTTTGTTTCATAACGACGAGATCTACACATTAGTAATGATGTTTACTACATTACTATTTCATAAAAATCATAGTTTAAATCATATCTTGATTAATAATTATATAACTGGGTTTTATACATAAAATATGATTTGTTTTACTTTTGTTCTATAATTCAAATCTAAAATTGACTTAATTCAATCCATATTGTTTATAAAATATCTTTTGTATATGAATTCATATAGTTAACATAAACGAAGCCTATATCTTTCTTTTCCACATATAACACAAATCTCTCGGTAGTTGTAACTTTTCAACTATAGCTTCGATTAGCGTGCCTCTCACGACTGTGTGTTCATAGTGATACGTAGAATCGTATATCAATCTCTTTTACTTAATTTTTCTATGATTGGTGTACTGTTCTGATATAGATGCAATTGTATGCTATGCATGTATGTTTATGGATGTTTGTGTGGTGTTCTACGATTGTCCAGTCGGTGAGATACATGTGATGATCCAAGAAGAAGAAGAAAGACATCGAAGAATAAAGCTTACCGAAGGATCGATGTGTAAGGCAAGTATAGCATGGGATTATCCTTGTTACCTATTCACATTTAAACACATAATTCATATTGCATGTGTCTACCTTGTTGCCAAATAGGATATCCTAGATATTTGATAACTTGTACCTTGAAAACCTTTGGGATAATACATTGGATAGTTTTTGCTAGTGCTTAATCAGAACCATGATCTTGTAACTTGACTAATGGTATATGCAATAAACATTAAAATATGACTTTTTAGTAACATGGAAACAGGGGGCTGAAGTGTTTATATGCTTCAGATTCCTCTCCCTAAGGACTTATCTGTAAGTGATCATCTGGGACTTAGAGTACAGCTGTGAGGGTCATATGGCTCTGGCTTTAGCTCAGTACGAGGATCTTTTCTAGCTTGTTAGTGGTTATCTTTCAGGCGCAGTGTATGTTTCCTTTGCTGCTGGGAAGTGTGTACCGTGCTGCAATGCCCATGCGTGCCACTCCTAGAGATGGGCCACATACGCCTGGCGGTCCTAACTTGTTAGATGAATTCTTTGAAAGGCTTTATAGTGAACCCTGCCGACCTTCCTTGAAAGTGGGTCAAGAGAATAGCTACCTCGGGCGAAAGGGTAAATCACAACTCACAGTGAACGTGTACAAACTCTGCAGAGTATAAAACTGTTATAACAGTCGTGCTCACGGACACGAGCGGCCTTGGACCCTTATGGAATAGAGATGATCACTAATGGATAATGATGATGCTAATGATCAACTGTTTATGCTATACATTATTCATGTGTTATCTGATCACGTGTTTATGGGTATGATAAATTCTTTACCACCCAACTGCTTAAAAAGATGATCTATTTAAGCTAATCGTAGTAAACCAGTGTCAGCCCTTTTGAGCCTTATGAACTCCATGATATAATTGTTAAGTACAACATGTACTTACGCTTGCTTTATTTTTCTATACTTGAATAAAAATCTCGGATGGGTACCAGATTGCTGGTTTGAAGGAGTTAGGCTTGTGGTCAACCAGTCAGTCGTCTCTGTGAATTTGGAGTCTTCGCCAGAAGATCGGAGTCAACTTTCCGCTGTCTTTACTCTGAGGTTATTTTTCTTTTATTAATACGTTATGTAATAAGTATTGTCTCTTGATATTATTCTGATTTATGGCTATATGTGAGATTTGACTTTCTAGACTCACATATAGTGTGTATCTAGTTTTATCTTTAAAACCGGATGCTACACACAGCGACCTGCGCGGACTTCTCTCCTGTGGAAACAACTGCAACCTGCACCCTCGCCAGTGGAGACAACTGCGGCCATGGAGGACTGCGCTCTCGCCGGTGGAGATGGTCACGATCCCGCGACCTCGCCAATGGAGACGGGGGCGACCTGCGCGGCTACGCCTCGCCGGTGAAGCGGATTAAGGAAGGGGAAAGAAGCAGTTGGAGGAGGAAAAAGGAACGGATGAGTCGGGCATGGGTCCCACACCGTTGGAGAAGTATATGGAGAAGTATGAATCGACTCTTCAATGATTCAGTTTTGGTATACGTGGCTCTTTCTTTATTCGGTGAACCGACTCAACCACTGGAGGTGCCCTTAGGACGTCTCAACGATATAAACTTGCACTAACTTAGAATGATAAATACGAAGAAGAAAGACCGCACCAGGCAACTCTGAAAATTCATATATTTATTATAAAAGATGTACCATAAAGCATGCGCTGTCCCTTAGCTTCACGTTAATCTTTTACCCTTTTTATTATTTGCTTCAACTAGCTCTAACTTAGACGATTGAAAACATTTTTATTGTAATGTTTCTACTTGAAGACCTTATAATTAGGGGCTTGTTAGCACTAAAATTAGCAGCTAAAATTAGTACTATTGGATGCAAACAGGCATGCTAATTATTAGCTAGAGGATTGCTAACTATTAGTCCCATTAGCAGGTTTATAGTTGCTAATAGGTGCTAATAGTTTATATATATCTTCAACTCACTATCGAACCACCTATTAGTAGCTATTAGCAGGTGGATCCAAACAGGGAGCTAAAAATAATAATTGTTAGTTATTAGCTAGCTCGTTTTAGTGCTAATGGGTCCAAACAAGGTCTAAATAATTTGAAAGAAGAAAATGATTCGGTGTGGATAGCTAATTTACAATGAGTATAATTCTTGAAACTCATATCTTATTGGCTATTATATTATATAGTACAAATATAGTGAAACGTCACGAGTAGTATAAAATGTACGCAAAACGTAGCAAAATTATGATATTCGTTCTACGACATTGTTTGAAACCAAATCTATCGAATCCGTCTTCAAAAGTTCACAATCTAAATCTTCGAAGGGATATGAATAGTCAGGTTCAAAAATGTTGACTCAACATGATCAAATACAACAAGCTTCTAAAGAGTACTATCAACATTTCCATCTCTAACTAAATATGCTCATAAAAATTAAAATGATTATAAATAAACAGTTGATATATATGTCAGGGTCTCAGTAGAATGAATGTGTTAGAGGGTGTTTGACCCACATAGCTAATAGTTCTTACTGTTAAAAAAATAGTTGTGTGGATCAAAACAAACCTAGCTAGTTGTTATTGGACTGTCGACTAGCAATTATCTCATATCTGCCTCATGCCAGCTAATAGAACTAATAGATCGGCAAAATACACTTTTGGTCTCCCACCTACCTCTATCCATGTGCTCTCCGATAGCAGCTAAAATAGGAAGGGCATTATACATAAAACAATCAGTGCATCCACCTTTTACCTACTCGATCTAAATAGCGCACAGCTAATAGTTAGCCATATTGTTAGCCAGCTAACTATTATATGGCTAACTGTTAACCAGCTAACTATTAGCTACTAATAAATCTAAACATAACCTAATATCTAAAGATTAATTAGATGAAACTTGAAATTTTATTTGACGACAAAAAGTTAAATAAGAGATAATAAAGCTGCATCTATGTAGGGACATAGCTCCAGATGTCTTAGGTCCACTTTAATGGGCACAATACAACAACTAATTGTCTGAAAGCTCCTAGTAAGAAAAAAAAAACAAGCTGACACTATATATATATATATTATGATATTCGGTGAAGTTAGAGCAAACTAGAAAGAAGTGTCATTTGTCTTGTGGGTGAAAAGACATATGACACGGAGGATACACATACCTAGTTCATATGAGCCTTCCCTTAATATAGGGGCAGCCTTCTCCGTTCACTATAAACTGTCATAACGGTAGGTAGAGCTAAGCATTTGTCAGGCTAGATCTATGCCTAATTTTTAGTTAAAATAGCTAAAAGAATTGTTCTATGTTAGCCTAGGGTCGGCCTAATCTTTCGGGTATGGTTTTTGTTGTCGAAGCCCTGTTCAATAAGAGTTAAGGGTCAGGATACAAGTTTAGTGGCAGCTATTCCGAGACACTATGGCCCCGCTACTTAAAACACTATCTCAAAGATGTTGTCTCTAAATTTCAATTGAATGATAATTCTATGATACTCCATGCATCATCAAATAAATCGACTAAAATTATAGAAAAATAAACCAAGATTTATGACACCAAAATAGTATTGTTAGATATATACTATGAAATATATTTTTATTATGTGCCTATTTGTATCATAAATATTGGTATTTTTCTATAAATGGGTAAATTTAAAAAAAAACTTAAGAAAATTGTAATAATTGATTTATTTGAGAATGGTGGGAGTAATAGCTTTAGATGCAACCACATGGCGTTATACGTGTTTGGAGTGAGCATGTTCAACCCACACACTGCAAGTTCTTGAAATTAACATACAGACAAATAAATAGACAATTCATACGTAGGTTGCCTACTTAACTGTCTATGCATACATGTAACTATAATCAAGCATGGATAAAAAATTGTGTATATTATTTTGTTGCTTCATGATATATACAAAAGGGACCACACATAAATAAAACAAATGTAACTATAATATTTATTTAGAAACATAAATATATGTATGTATATATAATATAACAGTGTTGTCAAAAATAAAATAAACTGTAACATCATGTATGTCTAATTTTTATTGTGTTCATGTCGTTGCCATTTTGTGCTCAACTAGATAACATATCCTCTAGCCTCAAGGAAAAGTAAACAAAAATCAGTAAAAAGTTAAAAATAAAATTACAATATTGCCCCTTATCTCTTTCTTCCTTGTATTATTTTCTTTTGGACGACTCGTGAGGCTGTGACTGTGACTGTGACTGTGACTGTGAGGCTCTCATCCGTCTGGTTCTCTCTCTTCCTTTCGCCTAGCTCCCTTTCTGTCGTCTCATGTGTCTAGCGTCTCTCCCAGCAAGCGGCAGCTCATGGTCATGGCTAGCCTTGCACTAGCGCGGCGTAGCTCGGTGAGGTACTAGCTTTGCGCATGCGCGACGTGGTGTTTTGCCCGGCACGACGAGGAGCAGCTTGGCGAGGCGTGTGCTAGCCTTTGCGCCGGCGCGGCATGCTGCTTTGCCTGGCGCCGTGGCGCGATGGAGCGTGGCTGGTGCGGCGTGGCTTGACGAGGAGCGAAGGGCGCTGCGAGCCAGCAAGGGACAAGTTACACACCTGATCGATCCAGAGAAATCAGCGCTTCAAGCCGATGGTTCCTACAAGGGGCGACGAAAGCGTCAGTATGCGTAGGAGCTCGAGCCAGGATCGTCTCTTCATGAGACGCCGACCTTGTCGTCTCTCGTATCCGTCAGGATCCTTTTTTGCAAGATTGACAACATATAGGCACATGCTGTATGATATACGTGCATTTAATTGTAGGCATGCAGAGCAGCTTCACACAGTTATTTTTAGCTTCTCCTACCAAACGAGTTCAGATAAAACAGCTTCTCCTTTGATTACATAGTATAACTCAAACGCTCACAACGTACGCACATTCACCCTATGAACACACACAAACCTTACCTTATGAGCATCTTCAAAGATTGGACCGACAAATTCTTGAGATTGACGAAGTCATCACATGTGCCTAGCTATCGATGGAAACGTCGCATACCACTGAAAGCACAAACGCCATTAAATCCAGGAATATTCGCTCTCACGGAGAGTTGAACCCAGAACTTAAGGTACTACTAAGGCTCTTGTAGCCACTAGACTGCAAGCCCTTTCGCTTAGAAGCTGTTTTCCATCTCAGAGCACAATTCTTTAGGTGAAGCTGAAAATGCTAGCTTCTTCTAGCTTTCTCTTTGCCTGTAAATCGTTTTCGTGAGACAAGTAAATATGATTGTCTCCATAAATAAAACGACCGCCTCCATTAATCGTTGGGTATTTTAGGAGGCGGTTGGATTCTGTGACCGTTTCAATTAATGTTTGAGCAGTGTCTCATAAAATCATTTTTTAGTAGTGTTTATAAAGGTTTGGTAAAACAGCTTTACCTTCGCGGGTGAAGCTGCTTTATTTTACTGATGAAGAAAAAAAACTCCTTCACTAATAAAGCTGAGTTGTACCTCTGCCAAATTGGTCCATAAGTCTCTCGCCTAGCGGTGGTCCTCTTTGTACATCGGCCCTGCTTTCCTTGTGCGCACGGCGCGTGGCCAGGGTTCGGGGGCGCAACCACGCTAGCCAAACTCAACCGCTCTTCCCACGCTGGCACGCTGCATTGCAAATTTTTTACAAAAAACTAAAATATTAAAAACAGTAATATTAAGGGGCGAACGTCCGTCCGATCGGACACCATCTTCCTGGGCCTGCACGACCCACCAAGCCTACCTCCTCCTCTTTACATCTCCCGCGTCTCCCTCTCTAAAAACTATCTACCACTTACTCGCCCATCGCATGCTTCACAGCGCCGTACGACCCATAGCAACCATGGTCCCAAAACGTTGGGGTCGTGGTACGGGAACACGGTACGTGGTACGTTGTTTCTTAAATCCATGGGACGAAGAGGGTATATAGCTTGATCTCGTTCCTTCAATTAATGGAACGCGTACCACGTGTAAATGGAACGTGTTCACGCAACGATGAACATGATCCTAAGTAAATTGGTTGATATCATGAATGTAAGACATAGAAAGTTCTAAAATAATAAAGACAAAATAGATAATTGAACTTCTCATGTAGTCATGTGGCCTCTCCTCTTTTTTTCTCCCATTAATTGAATTTTGGACCTCACGTTTCATCGGTGTTCCCATGGTGTGGACCATGTTCCATTAGTGTTCGGAACGATGTTCCATAATGTTCCTGTTCCATGAATAGGGACGATGTTCCCGGAACAGGAATATGGGTCCTAGGCTGCTAAGGTATGGCCGTTCGTCCGCCCCACTCCGTATTTGCCACCACAGCCATCTCCCCGCACGCGCCCCACCCTGTGTTGTTCGCTTCTCGCTCTTGCCCGTCGCGCACGCCCAACAACGCCTCTCGCTCCTTGCTCTCGTAGTCCCACCCGTCGCACGCCCAACCACGTCGCTCGCTCCCGCGCCGTCGGGCGCGCCGCGCCGCCTCTGCTGGTGCTCGTGGTGCCATCGCATGCCTCAGGTCAGTCCCTGACCGAGCCAAGGGCACCCATGAGCGCGCCCATGCTTTGTGGTGCTCACGCCACGAGGCTAGAATCAACTGGTTGCAAATGTATGTTTCAAGTGTTTCAAATATTTCAGAGGTACGTTGCATGTGTTTCGAATGGATGTTGCAAGTAGATCAGGATATTTGCATATGTTGTAAGTGTTTCAGAGGCATATTGCAAGTGTTTCAGAGGCATGCTGCAAGTGTTTGTTCAAAATATTTCATTTATTTCAGATGTATGTTGCAAGCGTTTGTTCAAAATGTTTCATTTGTTTTAGACGTATGTTGCAAGCGCTTTTATCTGGACATTGCATATGTTTCACATCTATGTTACAAGAGTTTGTTCGAAATGTTTCAGGTATTTCAGTCTTATGTTGCAATTTGCATATGTTTTATGTGGATGTTGCATATGTTTCACACACATATTGCAATTGTATGTTCCAAATGTTTCATCTGCTTCAGTCGTATGTTGCATCCAAGTGTTTCATATTTCAGAGGTAGAGAGTCCTGGGGATACGGCCTAGGCGCCGGGGGATGGGGCGCGGCGAGCCGTGGGCCAGCGGTCGGGGCACGCAGCGCACCTCAGATCATGCGATTGTGGCGTGCTCGTCCTCATGTCGGCTCTCGGGTGCCGCTCGCCTAGAGATAGAGGAGGGGGCAGGGGGAGGAACACTGGCGCGGCGTTTCCCGCGGGTGTGCGGGCGTCTGGATTCGCGGCCGCGGAGAGAGAGGAGGGGGCAAAGGGGAATGTGGGGGTATGGCCTCCGGTATCCACAAGACAAGACATGGGCCGCACCATCAGAGATGGCCCGGCCCACAAGATCAAGGCGTGCACGACGCTGCTCGGCATGCACCGCAAGCTATTGTATAGTACCAAATAGGATACTTTACTTGTAACCGTGCCCTTCCTGACTATATAAGGAGAGGCAGAGGTCCCCTAGCGGATAAGCTACTTGGTCGTCCAGATCAATACAATACACCAAAGACACAGGACGTAGGGTATTACGTCGATCAGACGGCCCGAACCTGTCTAAATCGCTGTCTCTACGCCTTGTGTCACCATCCGGTTCCTGATTACGCGCACCCCCACCGACAAATCTACCATCGCGGGATACCCCTCGGTGGACTGCCAAGCATATTCTGTCGACAGGGAAGGAGCGGCAGGCGTAGCCTTTTCCGCAGGCGCGCGTGGCGATGGTGATATGGGTGTCTAGACACGCGCTTTTGTCCAGACGTCCGGGTGCTAGAACTAAACTTCGGAATATCTTTTTTGACGCCAAAGAGCAAACTGAGACTGTGACACAGCAATAGGGCTATATGTTCCTAAAAAAACAATAGGACTATGCTACTATATATTGCGTGACTCAAGATGCCATAATGACGAGCGAAAAAGGACCTCGCGATAAATGGAGATGACGTGGCAGGATCAAATGCGCCACATGCTCTAGCGTGACTATAGTCACACCATTTCCCTTGACGTGACCGAGCCTCTATAAGCGCACATCCCTCTCTTCTACTCCAGCTCGAAGGACTCACCAATGGTGCCCGCATCGTACCCCCATATATTCAATGATTTTGTTTACAATTACCCATCCCCCTCCCAACCATATGTCTTGATTTCATGGTTTCATAAGGTATTGCTGGATTTAAGGTTTGTGTGGTTGGATATCTACAATATATTGATAAAATGATGTATTTAATTGTATTAGAGGGTGTAGATATACGTTTAAGTTTTCTCTATTATTGATGTGCATAATTTGTTATGTGTCTATTTTTTCACTTACCATTCCATACATATTGCATATATGAAAAACTGTGTTGGTATATAGAGCATACTATCGTACTCTTTTTACATATTTAACTAGTCGATGCTGCGCGCAGGGACGTGTAGTGCAATCTAATAATATTTATTTGATATCATAAATATTAGTATTTTTTATTTCAATTTAATTATACTTAAAATAATTTGACCTCAAGAAATGAGAAATTTTCATTGGCCTCAAGAAATCGGGAGGAAAGAGCAATTATTTATCAGCTCAAGCCCTGCCGAGGCTTCGTACTTGGAAGCAACAAATCATTTTTAAAATGGAATATTTAACGTTCTACCTATGGCCTATGCACCTTGTTTTATCTACACTAGTTACAAATGAATGTACGGCTAGAAATACATAGTACGTACAGATGAAGAATACGCGTTACATGGCGAACGCCGAATGGAGTCGCCTCAGGGGTCACTCGTTGGATTTGCCCTAGTGAAGAGCAGAGCCGACCCGTTAACACCACGGAGAATCATCAACCTCGCATCAATGTATGTCCCACAAACAATCTTTGACAAATCAAACATTTCCGGTGGGGTCTGTGTACGGATCTCTTGCAGTACGTTTTGTGCAGAATTGACATTCAAGCTCGAGTCGCAGCTCATCGATACGTCGATTTCATCCATAGCAGCAATGCTTACAGTAGGGAGACTAGATGGAAGCTCCTTCATTTGTGAAACTTTTCCCCATTTACCATGAAGATATCTCCTAGAAGATCTAGAAGATGTGACCCTAATCTCTTCACTGTCATGTTCCTTAATATAAATCCTCCCAGCAGCTATCCTTGCTGATGTGGTGACAGACAAAACTCCTTCAGTGCCAGATTTGTCGTGAGGCCAATTAGATTCTGGCATAATTCTGAAACCAGTATCTGAGGTCAGAGAGAAGAGTGGATCGACTGACTCTGAACTAACTGTAAGGTACACATCACTGATGAGGACTCTAGGGGAAGGCTGACGAAGTGTTAGGCCAATGTGTCTTCCAGTGCAGTACAAGAGGCGCCAACGACCAGGTAGGAGGTGAAGCCAATTCTAAATGAATAAAAGCACCAAAAAAAACAATAATGTCGATCAGAGGACGGTGTTATGAACAAATCAAGCAAATTTGTGGCATAGTTTTTTTTTTCTCAAACCAGTAGGAAACCTGCCCATCATTATACTAAGAAGAGAAGAACAAATACAACAAACCCAGCATAGCCGAACACACCCAGAAGGGCACACAACCCAAAGAGAGAAGCTAAAAGGAAAAGGAAAAGAAAAAGGAGAAAGGCAAAGGAACATTGCCACATTGGAAAGGTTACAAGAACAAAAGCGCCAAAGAATTTATGGCATAACTATTGTAAGCAAGAAAATATAATGGCTGATCCAAATTGGGAAGCATGCTAACAACATAACTATGTCAGGAAAATGTTCATGAAACATAGTTCATTATTGTCAGAACTTGAAGCGTAAGAAGTTACCTGTGTTCTTAAGTTAGGGTTTAGAACCTCCATCAATTCAACAAAATATGCTAAACGTCTACGCTGTAAATATGAGAAAGGGAGTCTATAAGTTTATTTAAAACAAGAATTGTCAGATGATATGAGATGGGATGGATAACATGTATATCCTTCATACGTCAATTATGTGCGAGATCAAGCCTATTGGCAAGACTCAGGACGAAGTTGAGACATGATCCACCCATGTGCAGAAAATTAGTACCTGATGATGTCCATAGATATAATCTTCAGCCATGCGGACAGCAGTTGATCCCAAGCTCCAACGTATGAGATTCACTGATGGACTTATACGCCATTTTGGCCCACAAAGGAATGGGTGCCGCAATGCATCAACACAACTGCAGAATTGACGCAGGACAGTAAGAACTTACAACTTCATAACTCTGGAAAGAATCCTTATCTTTCTCTGGTTTCGTTTACAGAATCTGTAGGGTTTTTTTTTTTTTTTGCACAAGGAGATCTGCAGTGTTTAGCTTGCGAATTTATAATGCTGGAAAGAATCCTTATCCTTTTACAATGCAGAATGTACAGAATCTGCAGTGTTTAACTTGCAAATTTACCAGCAATGTTGATATCTTACCTTATCCTTTTCTCCGGTTTTGTTGCCAGCAATAAGGCTAAAAGATTCCAACCAGCACCCCACTGCCTATCTAGCATCTAAGTAACAGTAATAAAAGACAATCAGATTACTTGAAGAAATGATATACCAATAAATTACTGGAAATATAAATACTTGCCTGCAAACCAATATTCCCAGATGTAGAATTTTGGCAGAGAGTTGGTAGTAGGAACTCACGCAAACAGGATGGGTCATTTCCCTGAAATAGAAGAAACCAAGAAAGGAAATAATAGTTTTGTCAGTTCTATGATAAGATTTACCAAAATTTTTAACATTGAAGTTGTCTGCATCAATATGTGACATTAAATACTGAAACCAGGCAGGTTTTTTTTCAGTAAATAAAGCATGTATTTCAGCTAAACCAAAAAAAAAGCCTAATATTGAAGGCCAGAAGAACATCTAATATCTTGCAATAAAACATGACAGAGTTCTGGAGCATATGTTTTCATTAGGCAGGCATTCATTGGCTCAGGATGGCACTTCGATAATTCTGCACTGCCGTGCAAAGCTCATAGCAATGGTGCTTAAATGCAAGGTGATATACTGTGCCACTATGAGCATAATATGGCTACCACAGATCTTAGTTAGGTAAAGGCTTGAATTGCAAAGTGGCAACAGGATGTAACTCGATGGAAAGACACAAAACAAACCTTTGTCATGAATGATTTGAATTTAAAGAAAGTTGAAGAATCCATTAGCTCTCTCAAAACCATCTTTGCCATGATGAAGCCAACACATCTAGAGACCAAAAATAAAAAGGTTAGACTAAGTTGAAGAATATAAGGGTTCATACTCCATGCTAACTATACTATTCTAAAAGCATTAAAATGGATGTGTACAAAAGCTTCTTTGTTTTATCTAAACCTTACCTCATATCAAAGGCTATCATCATTTTCCGCCTGTCATTGTTACTTGCTACTGTACTACTGCTAGGATCATTGTCATGAAAATCAGCAGCATTTCCAAGAATACCGACCTAAATAAATAAATAAATAAGCCATCAAAGGGGCTAGTTAAGTTAGGTTTGGATGAAAGAATATCCATAGAACATTGGGACAGTATAACTTAGACAGTTAGACATATGTAATTATGTGGAGCTTATTGGGCATGGACTTAATCCTTGAACATTAATTATATGTTTTGGTTCAGTTTATATATTTCATAGATTAATTTCATGAATGTGTATATGCAAGTCGTATAGGTGCATTTCTGTACATCAATATTTTCATGGGTGTGGATCAAGGGCATAACTGGGCCAAGTGGCGCTCATGGCAAGTTGGCACCAAATAAAGTAGCTCTTTTTAGGGATTAGTTTCCTTAGAGATAGGATTAATAGCTATGACCCAAGAATGCTAAGTACCATATTAAGTTTGCTTAATTTTATAAAAAAATAATAATAAGTTTGCTTAAAGGTATATGCGGTTCAAATGTCATATTCAATTAGACAAAGAAGACAAATGGCTAATTGGTATTCTTGTTGGTCTGGCTCACATAATTCATTCAAGAAACTATAGAATCTAGGTGTTTGTTTCCATCAATACTGCACATAATATTTCCAATCAAGAGAAGGTAGCATTGTCCAAACACTTTTTGCAATTTTGCTAATAGAATAATCTACACAAATTTAAGAACTTTTCATAAACCAAATCAAGTTTGTGGTATTTGGATCCTTTACCATAGTACGAATCTGAGAAAGATTTTCCCTCAAAAAGAGGATTATTAACTCATTAAGAACTGAAAATAAATCTAAAAAAACACTGAAAAATATTGTTGTGGCCAGAATGTAAGATTGTTGATGTACAACATGACATTTCAACTCTGGTAGCCTAGCTCAGCATTTTTAGTTAGAAGTTGAATTTTCCAAACAGCATTGATATTTGAGCAGCAACTTTATAGCTAGAAGAGAGACCATGTTCTTCAATCTTGTTGGAATCTAGTTGTGCATTTATCAAGAGTTAAAGCTGCAGAAAGAGCAAAGAGAAATGTGTAGCCCACATGACAGTCCAGTTGTAGCTGTCATAATTAACAATGGTTAAAATTTGAGAGCCTATGGTATCATGGCACCTAGGCGTCTCCAACAATATAAGCTAGCACTGGTTCCAAGCTGGCAAACGTGGAGAGGAAAGATAGGAGCAGGCATTTGCTTTTTGCACTATTCAGCGAGTAAAAAATTGATTCAGCTAGCTCTAAGTCAGACCATTGGAGACGCCCCTAATTACTCAATTTAAAAAGTTGAACATAAACTGTTTTTTATATTGGTATACAATAGGTTAGAGTTAACTGTTGATTTGTCATTTAACAGGTTGAGTCTATATGAATTGTTCAGCTTAAAACAGTGATTACAATAACAAGATTTAGCACGCTTAGAATTGCTAGGTGAATACTTAAATATAGTCAATTCAATAGTTAAATTGCAACCAGGTACAGTGCCATTTGAACATACGAGGACACTATGCTGACCAAATGTGATGCAAAAACCATGCCAATGCTTCCATAGTGTAACTGTTAGCTCCCTAGGTGAGGGAGCTGCTAGACAGGATTTGCGGCACAAAAAAAGACCCTCTCTGGCAACCCCTAGAAAATAGTGGCAAGGCCACTGGCCACCTGTGGTAATGGTTCAGCCCTACAGGGGTAGTGGCAGTGGTCATCACTCACAAGCCCAGGTAATGATGCGGCCCTATAGGGGTGAAGCCAGGACTCGAAACCTTTTCTCGGTTGGTTAACTGAGAACTTCTTAGTGCAATACTGTGGGGACAGTCTTTCCCCCATCAGCCAATTTTTTTATGCAAAATCATGTGGAATAAGCAATGTAATTTTCCAGTTGTGTGGCTACATTGCACAAAAATATTATTTAATGTCCACGGTAAACTACCAATGCATGATTGTAAGGACAGAAGACAACAATTTTACATAAACAAAAAGAAAGGCTGCTTACTTTAACATGCTTGTCTATTGGGCTCACGTGAACGTTCTCTAATCTAAGCTCAGTATGTGCCAGCCCATGGCTGTGTAGATAATTTACCTGCATCAAATAAGGTGCTTATTCAATTCCAGATCAACAGGTACTGAGTGCACTTCAAGCAATCTAGTGTTTGCATCTTACACCAATCAAAAGGTCTCTCATCAATATCCTGATTAGACGCAGCTGTCGAGTTACAGCTGGTCCTCCAACAGAGTCATCTCCTACCCTCCTGACTTGTTCTTCGTCCAATGCTAATGTTGCTTCTAAGGTTGGGAGCCAATCTGAGAGTTGCAACCAGTGACGCAGGGAATGACTCCCATGATACTGCACAAAATTTATAAATGAAATGATGGTCAATGGATAACAAAACCAGTGCTTCAGTCAGTGAATTGTTCCACCCATAGGGAAGCAAAATCTAACCCTTTTTGAAAAGTTAAGGTATACACGAAAATAGCTCTGAAAAGTTCCAATATTCTGTTGGGAGAATATACAAAATTAATGTGTCAATTACACCTACATACACCTAAAACCTAAGAGCGGGCATGAAAATGACTCCAAACGGCAACTAGATCCCAAATTGAAACCTGAAAATGACACTGTGGCATTTAAGATAAGCCAGATCAGCTTGAGGGAGTAAGAGAAAAGCACTAACCCCATGAACCAATACTAACGGGACATCTTCCTCCTCCACGGCATTGCACGGAGCAATGTAACCATGGACCTGAAGAGCGTAGGAGTGGTACATCATTTGGCGACGAGCCAGCTTCTTCAGCACCTAAAATCACACAAACACGCAAGCTCAGCCAACGAACTAACTCAATACTGTAGTTCACAGTAGATGAACCCCACCTCGAGAGCGCGACGCCCCCTGCGCTTCGCCTGCAAACTCTTCAGCTGCCGCAGCACCACCGTTGACCCATACAGCTCGCTGAACGCCAAAATCAGAAACAATCGCCACGAATGCGACGAATTCGTACTGTCTAGAGTGTCCTACGCACTGACCTGCTCGGATCGCACACCGTGGCCTCGAAGATCGTCTCATCCGACTGCATCCCGAACCAAAAACAAATTACCAACCATTAGCAAAACGGGAGGAGAAGCGCCACAAAATTAGCGAGCTGGAGAGCAAATCAGAAGACCCGATCAGCACCTACCCGTCCATGGAGCCCGACGTTGACGCGGTCGGCGACGGTGAAGTCGGACATGTCGAACCTGACCACGGGGCACGGCCCCGCTCCGCCTCCCTCATCCGCCGCGGCCGGCGCGGGAGCTGACGCGGACGCCGATGAGCTTGCCTCCAACCGGAACCTCCGCCGGCGCCGCGGATGCGCCTCGATACGGCACAGAGGGCGGGTGAGGACGATCGGGGAAGGACAGGCGGCAACGGCCGCGGCAGCCGCCAAGAGAGGCATGCGGGGCTGGCACTGGTTAGTATCGTTGCTGTTGGTCTACGGACTACGGGTGGGAGGAGATCGTCGCGGCGAAGTGGAGGGAGAGGAAAGCTCGGGGACTGACTTAAGAAGAGGCAGAGGCGTGAGGCGGTTGCGTGCGGGGAAGCGGCGGAGCGGTAGCTGCCATGAGCCCAGCGCGCGTCCGCCTCACCCCCGCGCCGCGCCGAGGCACGATTTTTTTAGAGGCCCGGTGCGCCAGCTCGGACGTGCGCCGACGCTGTCCGTTTCTGCCGTCTGGAACGCTGGAGTCGAGTGGTCCACCGTGCTGTGTCTACCGGCTCTTACCGCTGCTCTGTTAGTTTAGGCTGTGTTTGGTTCAGTTTTCAGAAAATACTTCTACAGTTAAAAATTAGAACATCAGTTAAATTATACTGTTTTTATACCGTTGAGATCGGGATATAATTTATAATTGTCATGAATTTCGTGTAGCATAGTTGCACAAAGATAATGTGATTGTTACCCGAGAAATCGATCGCTTCAAAGGTGAGGGCTCGATGCAATAGTTGTTGAGATTGTTATTGGTCACTGGAAGGAAAACTCGGCTGGCCTAGCTTGATGTCTAGGTACCCCGTGGAAGGATGCGCATGTCTAGGCACGCCCCCCGTGGAAGGATGTGCTAGTCTGCTAGATCTCAGAACGGAGGACCATCGTGATAACAAAACTTTGATGTATGGAAGCTTAAGGCCGCTACTACCATCCATGAGTACCTCGAAGAATCTCAAGTTCCCCATAATTGGGTCAACAATGAGAGGGAACCTGCCAGATCTATCGAAGGTAATGGCTATTTCGAACCACTTATTGTGACACAGTCAGATACGAGCCATTGACATCACAAAAAGGTAAGCTTGTGTCTCGTCCTTAACCCATAAGTGTTGGAGCCCTCAAATATCATGAGGCATCCTTTAGGAGTCGAGAACTTGTTATTGTCCACCTTTCTCCTTCTCGAAGTCGTTACCTGGAGAAGCTTTTTTCATTATGCGTCTTTAGAGTACCGACGATATACTTTTTCAAGAGCTCGCGGTCTTCATAAGCGCATTTTATAGGATCAACATGATTCATCCAGGGCTTTTCATGAGCTCTTGCTCTTCAAACATTCCTTGTTCGGGGTGACTCTGTCGCGTTACTATGATGTTGTTGAGGGTGTTGTGACCCTTTTCCCAAAAGATAAAACCTCCAAACCCTCATAATCAAAACAGATCTTGAATTCCATCACAAAAGTTGGGTTTTCTCCAAGACGGTAGAAATTGCAAATCTTCGTGCTCGTGACGAATCTGTCAAATTTGTTGGGTAGGGACCTTCGTAAGATGTCATAGCACGTGGAGAACAAAACGAAACAACCAAAGGAACTCAGATCGAATAAATCAAACAAAACACTGAAAAGAGAGGCGCCGAGAAAGGGGAAACAAAGGAGACCCTTTTGAGAATGAGATTCAGAGAACAACTTCTGTGTATTCCCAACAAGATCTTGTTCTTTACAAGGTCTAGCCTCCTCCCTTCATCCACCCTCACAGATTGGGATTACATAGGTACAGGTACTAACTCTCTTGATTGTAGATCTCCACTCAGCGTTATAGACTTTGGCTAGTGCAAACACATGGTCGATATGTGTCCCATGTGTGATGAGTGATGAGTGATTGTCAGGAGATGATCAAGTTTTGGTTTAGTGTTGAGACTAACCTTAGCCTGAGTGTGGTGTTATGTAACATATCTCTTGGCTCAAGATGCACTGGTGTGGAGCACTAAGACAGTCAACGACAATGGGGGAGGTCAAGCGAGTTCGTGCCGATGGACTAAGAGCGGTGAAGGACGAACGTGGAGGCTTGGATTGAGGGATTGAGGGACCGAGTGCCAGAGGATGCACCGTGGGTGGTTGTACGTTTGGTTTTGGTTATTGAGATAACTAGTGGACTAACCTTTTGCTAAGTGATTGATTAGGCTAGGTTAGGTCCACACCAAGATGGAGAGCAAGGCTTGAAGATGGATGAAGAGTGATAAATCATATTGGAGCAAGCTCTTAGTTTGAAAAGAAGAAAGAGAGAAACAAAATCTAAGTTGTGAAGGCAAAGATATAAATAGGGATTTTGTTTTGCTAGTCAAGACACGATAGAGTATATGATCGGGTTTAGGATAGATAGTCGCACTATTGAGAGGGGAGCTCTAATTAGCAAATATGGTTATCTAGTGCCACTAGGTGCTTTGGTCTACATGCATTTGCATTTATGCCTAGTGACTAAGCGGTGAGCAAGTGAAAATGTTTTGAAAACACTTTTAAAATGCTAACTCAGGGATTAGATGTTTTTCAAAATATTTGAGAGTTAGCACGCCAGCAAATAAGAGGAAGTTGTGCTCTCGGTGCAACATTTCTGCATGCATTGGACGTGTCCGGTGTGCCACCAGACTTGGCACCGGACACGTCAGCCTGTAGTTTGACTTGCATAGTATTTACCCGAGCACATAGGAATCCAGTGTGCACCAGACCTCAGCCACCGGACATGAATAGTGATAGACTCGCAGAGCGCGCGAAGTTTAAAAAATAGGGGTTCCAAAGAGGTTGTTTTGGAGGACGTTTAAGCACTTACACTCATTGGACTTGTCTAATGTGCATCGGACAGAGCACCGAACTCGTGAACAGCAACCAATGGCTAGTTTGTTAGTTGTTGGAAGTCAACCATTGGGGCATCCGATACACTTGTCCGGTGTGCCATAGGACATGTCCGGTGCCCCCGTAGCGGCTGACACAAGTGGGTAACGGTTGGGTTTCTTTGGTGGTCTATAAATAGACCTTGTGGCACTTTGGCCACTCTCTTGGACCCTCCCACACATGTGCTAACCCTCTGTGAGCTTATATATGAAAGTGCAATCAAGCCTTAATTGTGAGTTTTGGTGATAATGACGACGCAATTAGAGAACTAATGAGATTTATCAAGATGACAAGCAAAGAATTTATATTCGAGGATGCTACACAGAACAGAGGAGTCCCCAATTACAAATGTAGATGGCTTTAAACTCAAAGGAGGTTTAAATTTTTTTATATATTGAATTTGAGTATAGGAAAAGCCATACTATAAAGGGGGGCACAATGCTTAAGCTAATATATGCTACCAAGTGCTCAAACAACCACAAGCATCCTCAGATTCACAGCCAAGATAGTCTGCACTTTACTATTACCCTTGCTGTCTTGCATGGTGCGAGCTCCGACTTGCCTCACCCCTTGGGCGCGGGCTCTGGCTCGCCCGACCCTAAGGTCACGGGCTCTGTCTCGCCCAACCCCAAGGTCACGGGCTTCGGCTCACCCGACCCTTTGGTCGTGGGCTCTAGCTCGTCCAACCTCTTGGGTGCAGTGTCTGTTGAGGGCTGGGGGTGTATATACCTTTCCCTTTCCTCGCCAACGGCTATCTGCGATTTAAAGTGACCGTTGGGGGCTAGGGGTATATATACATTTCCCCTTCCTTTCCAACGGTAACCAACTGGCTCTCTTCTTCCTCACTTCAGCACGCCAAAACAGAGCAGTTTCTCTCTCTCTCTCACTCCATTATTGACCTCAAGCACCCCAAGCAAATCCGTTGATTTCTCCATCGATCCTTGAGGAAAAAGGGTCCAAACCTCGAATAGAGAGCAGCTCCATTGATTTCTAAACTCTAAAGAGCACTTGGTTCACGTCTTATCCGGCGGTTGTGTTTGTTACTCTTGGAGCTTGGCTCCTAGCCGGCTAGAACGTCGTCCGGTGAGCTTACCAAGTTTGTGGCAGCACCAAAAGCTTTGTAACCACCTCTTGCAGCGATTAAAATCACCCCTCATCTCAAGAGTTCACTCTCTTGACTTGAGAATGAGGTAGGGTTGCAAATCCCTAAGCCTTAGTGGTGTACCTCAACAACGTGGATATAGGAAAGCCTTGGTGGCGAGCTGAACCACGAAATAAATCCTTGTGTAATCTTGTGCTTGTGTTGCTACACTTGTGTTCTTGTTGTTGTTGAGGTGATCTCTAGAGTTTGAGGCCGATCTACTTGTGTGAGGTGTTCCCACCACTTTCAACTATCGATCTGTGATCTACTACTCTGCAGGAAGTTAAGAAATTTACCCAATTTAAATTTCGTTGGGTAGATTTTAAACTATGAACTAATCTCTCCTATAGGTGCGATAGTGTCGCGCTCATAGAGCGATAGTGCCATGGGTGAATTTAACTTCGGTTTGAGTTGAATTTTTACAGGCCTATTCACCCCTCTCTAGGTGTTCCAGTGATCCTACAAGTGGTATTAGAGCCAGGTTACCTCATGTGCGCTTCACCACGTGAGGTGTGGAGCCCGGGGAGGATCTGGTGTTGTGAAGCCCATCAACGTCAATCCAGAGGACGTTGGGCTGCATGACACCGATAGCAGTGAGCTTAGCATCTCTACAGCGAGCAACTCCATGCTCCCACAGTTAGAGGCAACCGATGGCAAAAAAGCTCAAAATGAAGAAGAAAGAAGAAGAAGAAAGGCAGCTAGAAAAGAAAAAGGGAAGCAAGAGAGAAGAAGGAGCAGCAGCGGTTAGAAGAGAAGAAGAAAGAAGAAGGAACAAGAAGCAAAAGCCTCCAATTCATCTTCAAGTGAGCTATCTAGCAGCTCCAAAGATGGTGACGATGATGAGTCCTACCAAGTGCATAGTAAGAAGGACAAGAAAGGAAAGGGCAAGAAGAATGACGATAACAAATATGTCGCCGTATCCTTTAACTATTCTTCTATGTCTATGACTAACCATGATCGCAAGTCTTTCATCAATGTGCCCATGGGCAAGTTACCTCATTTCGATGGGACTAACTTTGCCAAGTGGAAGCACTTGATAAGAGCCTATCTTATAGGTCTTCATCCCGGCATTTGTGAGGTTATTTGCAATGGATTTGAGCCACCGGTTGAGACCGTAGTAACTCTAATTAGAGACAAGAAGAAGTTTGAGTACTTCACACCAAATGATGTACTTGAGAGGATCTTGACCTTTGACATACAAAGAGAAGAAGCAAATGAGAGGAAGAAGCTTAGAGAATTACAAGCAAAGCTAGAAGGCATCAAGATCAACAAGGATGTAGCTCTCAAGGCCAACAAATCAAGCAAGCAAGGCTCTACAAGCAAGTCCAAGACCAACAAGCAAGCTTCAATTAGCAAGCCCAAAGCAATCAAGCAAGTTCAAGAAAGAGTAGAGACCACCTCATCCTCTAGTGAGAGTGAACATGATGATGACCAATATGAGAAAGTGGATGATGTTGCTCTCTTTATGAGGAGGTATCACAAGGAGCTAAAGAAGCAAGGCTACAAGGTAGTGAAGAGAAGCTTCCCAAACAAAAAAAGAGGACATGCTACAATTATAGAAGCACCGATCACTTCATTGCAAAGTGTCCATATGAGATCAAGGACAATAAATACAAGAAGAACAAGAAAGAGGAGAAGACCGACCGTAGAAAGAGCAGGAAAAACATGGAAGAAGCTCACATTGGGCATGAATGGGATTCATCTATTGAAAGCTCAAGTGAAGAAGATGAGAAAGTTACAACCATTGCTATCCATGAGCCATCTTCTTCACTAAGACTCTTCACCAACATGTCCGATGATGACTACTACTCTCCTCACATTTGTCTTATGGCAAAGGGTGAGAAGGTAAAATCTAAATCCAAGGCCAAAGCTCCTCCACCTCCACCTCCTAGTGATATCTCTAGTACTGATATTAGTGATAGCTCTAGTGACGATGAATCTAGTGATGAAGAAATAAACATGATAACTAAAAATTTAGATGAAAAGACCAAATTATTCATTACTAAGATAATGGAGGATCTAGAGAGTGTCCAAGCCGAGCTAGAATCTAGAGAGGAAACTCTTATCCAATAAGAGGATCTCTACATTGCTAGCAAGGAAGCTCTTGCATTAGAGAGAATTGAGGTGGAATCCTTGTGCAAGGCCTTGGCCAAAGAACAAGGGGACCATGCTATCACCAAGAAAGAAAATATTGCTCTCAAGAAAAAGTATTGTGACTTAGATGAAAAACACAAAGAACTTGAGCTGCAATATAATATTCTTTGGGATAGCAACTCACATCCCTCTAAGACAAAAAGATGCCTCTACTACCTCCACTAGTCAAGGTTGTGGAAAATATTATAATATTGATTTGAATGCTTATTCCACTAACCTTGCAAACATGGAAATAATGAGAAAAGAAATTGCTAGACTCAATGAGATCATTGGCAAGGGTTGCTTGAGTGGTAAGGCTCAAGTAAGTGACAAGAAGGCAAATTATTCAAAAGTGTCTCAATTCAAGCAAGGGAGACACCCCTTAATCAAGCATGGGCTTGGGCACACTACAGGAGCCAAGATAAATAGAAGAAAGATCATAAATGGCTATGAGTGTGTCAAGTTTGAGAGGAAGGAAAGAGTTGGTATAGATCAGCCTACATAAACAGCGGCAGTGCCACACCGCGGTAGTGCCGCAGTGAAGGACGGTTGTGCTGCTGTCTGCAAAAAGGAGAAGGCTACCAATTCTGCTCCTGATCAAACTAATCCCAAGAAGAAGGTGTTCTAGTAGAAACATGTTCAGCAGAAGCCAAAGGAATCAGTGTGGGGCACTGTGAACAAGTATGCATACCAACCAAAGTTTCAACCACCTCGACAAAGCTTGACTTCGTGTTTTGTTTTAAGGAACAACATCAGTGGGAAAGTGGTTGCCAAATATGTTGGAAAGAAAGCCAACACATATAGTAATACTTCTATTTAGGTTTCTAAATTTCTTGTGACTAACATGCAAGGCTCCAAGTCAAATTGGGGACCTAAATCAAGCAATTAAATCTAGTTTGCAGGTATACTCCTCCGGTGGATCAAGTTGGGTGCTTGATAGTAGATATACAAATCATATGACTGGAGAAAGGAGTATGTTCTCATCATATATCCCGAAGATGGACTCAAATGAAAATATTCTCTTTGGAGACAACTCTAAGGGGGATGTGATTGGTCTCGGTAAAGTTGCTATAACCCTTGAGCATTCAATTACAAATGTCTTACATGTTGATTCGTTAGGTTACAATTTGTTGTCTGTCTCTCAATTATGCGAGATGGGCTTCAATTGTCTCTTTACGGATAAGGGTGTAGAAGTCTTTAGAAGGGAGGATTCCTCTATTGTCTTTATGTGTCATTTAAAGAATAAGCTTTACCTAGTTAATTTCAACAAAAATAAAGCTAATCTTGAGGCTTGTTTAGTGGCAAAATCTGGCATGGAGTGGCTTTGTCATCGCCGACTAGCCCATGTTGGGATGAGGAACTTGGCCAAACTTCAAAAGGACGAACACATCTTTGGGCTAACAAATGTTCACTTTGAGAAAGATAGGATATGTAGCGCTTGTCAAGCCGAAAAGCAAGTTGGCGTACCTCACCCGCCAAAGAGCATCATGACCACACCGCAACCATTGGAGCTCATACACATGGATTTCTTTGGACCGGTCGTCTACCTAAGTATCGGGGGCAACAAATATGGTCTTATTATTGTTGATGATTATTCCTGTTTTACTTGAGTATTTTTCTTGTTTGATAAGTGTGAAGTTATAGACAAAGTGAAGACTTTTGTTAGAAGAGTTCAAAAGGAGTTTGGTCTCCCCATCAAGAAAATGAGAAGCAACAATGGGACCGAATTCAAGAACATCCAAGTTGAGGAATTTCTTGATGAAGAAGGCATCAAGCATTAGTTCTCAACTCCATACACCCCTCAATAAAATAGTGTAGTAGAGAGGAAGAATCATACACTAATTGACATGGCAAGGACAATACTAGATGAGTACAAGACGCCGGACCTCTTTTGGTGCGAAGCCATCAACACCGCTTGCCATGCCATCAACCGCCTCTACCTACACAAGAAGTTGAAGAAAACTTCATATAAGCTTCTAACCGGTACCAAATTAAAGGTGTCCTACTTTAGAGTGTTTAGGTGCAAGTGTTTCATACTTAATAAGAAACCCAAAACCTCTAAGTTTGCACCTAAAGTTGATGAAGGTTTTCTTCTTGGTTATGGATCAAATGAGCATGCCTATCGTGTTTTCAACAAAACCTCTGGGAGAGTTGAAATAGCAATAGATGTGACATTTGATGAATCTAATAGCTCTCAAGTGGAGCAAGTTAATTCAAGTATTGTAGGAAAGGAGGATCCACCATGTGAAGCAATCAAGCAATTGGCTATTGGTGATATACGACCACAAGAAGACGAAGTCACTAAAGTGGAGGTTCCTTAAGCTGCTGATAAACAAAGTTCTACTGATGTACCTAATGCTGAGGGAGAGCCGACCCCTGCTGCAAATCAGTAGAGCGGCAGTGCAGCACATAAGAGCGGTAGTGCCGCACTCCCTCTGGCAGTAGCAGCAAGTCCAACTCCGATTCAAGGACATAACCTACAACCTATATTCGAGCAAGATAATGAAGATCCAGTAGATGGACAAGAGGCCATTAATCATCCAAGGCTAAGACAAACAATACAACGGGATCATCCCGTTAACAACATCCTTAAGAGTCTTCAAAAGGGGGTAACAACTCATTCACATTTAGCAAACTTTTGCCAATATTACTCGTTTGTTTCCTCTTTGAAATCTCTTAAGGTTGAGCAAGCACTTGGTAATCCGGATTGGGTAATGGCCATGCAAGATGAGCTCAATAATTTAGAAAGAAATCAAGTGTGGATCTTGGTGGAGAGACCCAACACCAACATTATTGGCACCAAATGGGTCTTCCACAACAAGCAAGATAAGAATGGTGTGGTGACAAGAAATAAGACAAGATTGGTTGCTCAAGGTTTCACTCAAGTAGAGGGCTTGGACTTTGAGGAAACATATGCATCGGTGGCAAGACTTGAAGCAATCCGAATGCTTCTAGCCTATGCCGCTCATCACAATTTCAAGCTATATCAAATGAATGTGAAGAGGGCATTCCTCAATGGCCCCATTCAAGAACTTATCTATGTTGAGCAACCATTGGGTTTTGAGGATCCCAAGTTCCCCAACCACGTCTACAAACTCCAAAAGGCGCTCTATGGGCTTAAGCAAGCACCAAGAGCATGGTATGAATGCCATAAGGAATTCTTACTTAAACAAGGCTTTGAAATAGGCAAAGCTGACCCTACCCTTTTCACTCACAAGGATCATGACGAAGAGGTTTGAGATGTCCATGATGGGTGAGTTGAAGTTCTTCCTCGGATTTCAAATCAAGCAAGTGAAGGATGGAACTTTTATTAGTCAAACGAAGTACACCCATGATATGCTCAAGAAGTTTGACATGGTGAATGCCAAGCCTAACAAAACTCCCATGCCAACCAATGGACATCTTGATCTCAATATTGAAGGGAAAGCCATGGATACTAAGGTATATCATTCCATAATCGGCTCTCTACTTTATTTGTGCGCATCTAGGCCTGATATTTTGCTTAGTGTGTGCATGTGTGCTAGATTTCAAGCTAACCCAAAAGAGTGTCACTTGGTGGCCATTAAGAGAATCTTGAGATGTTTAGTACACACTCCTAACCTTGGTTTGTGGTATCCTAAGGGGGATCTAAGTTTGATCTATTTGGGTATTCAGATTCTGATTACGCCGGTTGCAAAGTAGATCGAAAAAGCACTTCGGAGACATGTCAATTTCTTGGACGATCCCTAGTGTCTTGGAGTTTTAAAAAGCAAAATTGTGTAGCCCTTTCCACTGCCAAGGCCAAGTACATTACGGTCGGTGCATGTTGTGCCCAACTACTTTGGATGAGGCAAACTCTTCGTGATTTCAGATGTTATTTTACCAAAATCTCATTATTATGTGATAATGAGAGTGCCATTAAGCTTGCAAATAATCTCATAAGCCACTCTAGAACCAAGCACATATACATCCATCATCATTTCTTGAGAGACTATGAAACCAAAG
This sequence comes from Miscanthus floridulus, assembly GCF_019320115.1. Classification (NCBI taxonomy): domain Eukaryota; kingdom Viridiplantae; phylum Streptophyta; class Magnoliopsida; order Poales; family Poaceae; genus Miscanthus; species Miscanthus floridulus. Next base: position 93,190,983 of record NC_089584.1, on the reverse strand, counting down.
GAGATATCAAAATTTGCCATGTGAGCACCGAAAATCAACTAGCCAATATCTTCACAAAGCCCCTCGACGAGTTAAGGTTTTGTGTTTTGCATAGTGAGCTAAATATACTTTATTCTCTTAACATGGTTTGAATTTTAGCATGCTTCTATTTGATAAACTAGTATCTAGGCAAAAGAGTTAAAAAAATTTCATATTGTGCATGAAAATGATTTATAAAAGGTAACTTATGTATCATGATCATGATCTGTATTGATTATTTATTTTTGGTTATGGTATATAGGTGATATGTATCCATATCTTATATAGAGAGAGTCATATAGATCATAGCTAACTCCCATTGTTTTGGGGAGTGCTGTAGTGTCGGGCTAGGCATACAACAGTGCCACACTTTGAATCTCAGTTGAGATTCAGCCCAAACGGTTTTACTGCGGGGCCCATTTATTCTTCATCTTATCCTTAAGTCCGCAGTAACTTTTCCCTCTCTCTTCCCCCTAATGTCGATGCTCGCGCCTCTCTCTCCTCTCGTGCCTGCGCCGTCACCATCGCTTTGCCATGCGTTGTCGATCTCTGGCAGTGCCACGACAGCTGACAACTCTCTCTCAACGTTGCTAATGGCCGCTACTGCCCTTGGCTCGAGCAATTTCTTTCCTCTCCTCTCCATTCCTCGTTTGAGAAGATGGGGCACGGAGATTATGACCGAAGGGGAAAAAGGAAGATGAATAAGCAAAGAGACAAGGATCCACCTCGCCGTGGTCGAGGGAGGTCAACAACAGCAAGAAGTAGTGTAGCTCCAAGGGGACTTGGTGATAGGGGGAGGCGTGAGCAATACATTGAAGATGAGGAGAGGCTAGAGATGACAGGTCATACCACTGATGTCATTCCTAACACCCAACAACATCTCTTAGAGTTTGATGGCAGATACATGAGAGATTTTGAGAGTGAGATCATCATGAGACCTCCAGATGACTCTCGCCAGCATGCAGTTATCAACTATTTCAAGAGTTGGAAGCTAGTGGAAGAGGCAAGAGGGATCAATCCCTATGCAGTGCGCAAGGATTTGGGCATTGATTATAGATTCTGAAATGAGTTTTATTCCAACTTTTATGCCACTGCCATTCTTGCATCCAAGAAAATCAAGATCATTAAGATGCAGTACATTGATTGGGATGAGATGCAGGAGAAGGAGGAGCTTGAGTTTGACAAGGTAATCAAGATTTGTGACAGGTTCTAGCTTTTAGACATCATGGGTTTCCAGTATAACTAGAATGAGGAGGTCCTTGCACAGTTTTATGCCACATACTTCTATGACCCGACCTCTTATGAGATTCACTGGATGACTGATGGTCGGCACTACCGAGTCAACTTTGTCACTTTTCAACCAGATTCTTAGCTTTGAGGAGGAGCACAGAGGTTACACTTACATTCATGATGAGCCTCGAGCTGAGATCCGTGACATCAGTTACATGTGGAGAGATAGAAGGATTGCAGATGGCAAGAGGAGTGGTCTACATAGCTTCTATTACATCCTCAACAACCTCATCAGGAACACCACCAACCTAGAGGATGGAGCAGCCTTAGATATTAATGGCTATATGAGAAATGTGTTGGCTAGATTTGCTCTAGGTGGGGATAGGTTCAATGTCCCTAGATTAATGTGGACTGAGTTGAGATTTATAGTGGACGATGGGAGGAGGGATCTGCCCTATGCCCCATATCTCATGTTCATGATTGAGAGGGTCATTGGATTTTATTTTCCAAAGGATGGGATGCACACCGTCTACAAAATTGAGAAGACTCAGCCAGCTGCAGCTACTTAGGGAGCGGGGAGCTCTCATGCTCATGTAGATATCCCTGAGACTTCTAGCTCTAGGTCTCGCAGAGGAGGAAAGATGAAGAAGTTTGGCAAGTGGTTGAAGGTAATCTTCGGCAAGTGCACCTATGCAGCTAACAGAGCGTATGAGACACAGCTTGAGCAGCGTCAACTGCGTGGATAGGACCTTCCACCACTTCCTCCTATTCTACCTCCTCCATAGTATGACCTTCCAAGTCTCTCCGACATAGATTTAGATGATGAGGAAGAGGAGGAGCAGCAGGGACGAGCAGCAGATTAGGATGAGACCCTGGAGGGATACCGTTAGAGACAGGAGCTGAGGCGTTCCACTCGTTCCACTCACTACACCGCCACTACTCACCATTAGGGTCGTGCATGTATTGACTCCAACGACAATGATGATGATGGTGGTGCTAGGACTACTGCAGGAGGTGATGATATTGATTGGACGGATATCTAGGGAGATGACGAGTAGGTATTGATCTTTCTTTTATTCTTCGCTTTTTGGTGCTTTATGCCAAAGGGGGAGAAAATTAGAGGGGTCAACGACTTTTAACTTTTTGACGCCATGGTCAGCAACTACGCTTCATGTCCTATTCGATGAGTGTTAGTCTTCGCTAGGTGGAAAGTTTGAGAGTCGCTCAAAACTCTAAATTGTGAAATAATGCTACTATTTGACTCTTTGTGTATCGGATATGGACATGTATTGTTTGTGTGGATTAGAAGTAATCTTATTGTGCTAGGTTGCATTTTTTTATCTGAGCTAGTTGTGTGGTGCTTGACTCTGTCTTGCTCATACAATCAGGTGCGGTAGTGTCGCACTCAGCTACAGCAGCAAACACATGTGTGCATAAACTATCATACGCATCACGTATATATTTTCTTGACACAGTCTGCAGCACCCCACAAGAGCATGGATGTAGGGGGAGTCCCGTCGCTCACTAAAATATGAATCTTGGCTTATGCCAATTTGAGAATTCAATTCTCTATTCACATACTTAGGGGGAGGCTCTATACCCATGACTTGAAAGTCTCAGTATTTATTTCATATCTTTTGTAAGCTCTAATTGAGTTGTCATTAATCACCAAAAAGGAAGAGATTGAAAGTGCAATCAAGCCTTAATTGTGGGTTTTGGTGATAATGACAACACAATTAGAGAACTAATGAGATTTATCAAGATGACAAGAAGGAAATTTATATTTGAGGATGCTACACGGAACGGAGGAGTCCCTAATTACAAATATAGATGGCTTCAAACTCAAAGGAGGTTTAAATTCTTTTATATATTGAATTTGAGTATAGAAAAAGCCATACTATAAAAGGGGCACAATGCTTAAGCTAATATGTGCTACCAAGTGCTCAAACAACCATAAGCATCCTCATATTCATAGCCAAGACAGTCTGCACTTCACTATTAACCTTGCTGTCTTGCATGGTGCGAGCTTCGACTCGCCTGACCCCTTGGGTGCGAGCTTCGACTCACCTGACCCCTTGGGCGCGGGCTCCATCTCATCCAACCCTAAGGTCGCGGGCTCTGGCTCGCCCGACCCTTTGGTCGCGGGCTCCGTCTCACCCGACCCTAAGGTCGTGGGCTCTGGATCGCCCGACCCTTTGGTCGCGGGCTCCGTCTCATCTGACCCCAAGGCTACAGGCTCCGGCTCGCCCGACCCTTTGGTCGCGTCATCATCTCACCCGACCTCTTAGGTGCAGTGTCCGTTGAGGGCTGAGGGTATATATACCTTTTCCTTTTCTCACCAACGGCTATCTGCGATTTAAAGTGATCGTTGGGGGTTGTGGGGTATATATACTTTTCCCCTTCCTTTCTAACGGTAACCAACCGGCTCTCTTTTTCCTCACTTCAGCACGCCAAAACAGAGCAGGAGCTCTCTCTCTCTCACTCCATTGTTGACCTCAAGCCCCCAAGCAAATCCATTGATTTCTCTATCAATCCTTGAGGGAAAAGGGTCCAAAACTCGAATAGAGAGCAGCTCCATTGATTCCTAAACTCTAAAAAGCACTTGGTTCACGTCTTAGCCGGCGGTTGTGTTTATTACTTTTGGAGCTTGGCTCCTAGCCGGCTAGAGCGTCGTCCGGTGAGCTTGCCAAGTTTGTGGCAGCACCGGGAGATTTGTAATCACCTCTTGCAGCGATTAAAATAATCCCTCATCTCAAGAGTTCACTCTCTTGACTTGAGAACGAGGTAGGGTTGCAAATCTCTAAGCCTTAGTGGTATACCTCAACAACGTGGACATAGGCAAACCTTAGTGACGAGCTGAACTACGGGATAAATCCTTGTGTCATCTTGTGCTTGTGTTGCTACACTTGTGTTCTTGTTGTTGTTGAGGTGATCTCTAGAGTTTGAGGCTGATCTACTTATGTGAGGTGTTCCCACCACTTTCAACTGTCGATCTGTGATCTACTACTCTGTAGGAAGTTAAGAAATTTACCCAATCTAAATTTTGTCGGGTAGATTTTGAACTGTGAACTAATCTCTCCTGCAGGTGTGGCAGTGTCGCGCTCACAGAGCGGCAGTGCTACGGGTGAATTTGACTTTGCTTTGAGTTGAATTTTTACAGGCCTATTCACCCCCTCTAGGTGTTCCAGTGATCCTACAATATATACACTCCACTCACTTGCATCTATTGATTTCACATGTTAGTGAGATTGGAGAGCCTCTAGTGCATTTGCATTGTTGTTTTTGCATCTTGTGGCACTAGTTGGGCGTGTCGTCTGGTGGACCTCTTGTTACTCTTGGTGATTATCGTCACCTAGCTGGTTTGGAGTTGGAGGGATCATTGAGCTTCTATGGGTGATTGTTGCCGGCTCCAATCAAGCTATTGTAAGGGGCTCTTGTGCTCATCTCCGCAGGAGATCACGAAGAGTAACTCTAGTGGAATGCTCGAGGCTAGTTGGAGTGCATCACTAGATTGATTCTTGCGGCACCCAAGTTGTGGATCCAACTTGTCATGCTAGTTAGCGTGTGAATCATGATTTAGGGACTCGCTACAATGAGGACGTAGGTTGCCGCAAGCAACCGAACCACGGAGGTAATCCTTGATCTTCTAACTCCGTCTTCAGCTCAGAAGCACAAAACTTCTAAAAAAGGGGAACAATAGCAAGGTTGAGTATTACTCAGCAAGCCGCACCAATGATGCAAACCTTCAAGAGGAGCCAAGGGAGGTTTGTGTTTATTTGCATAAAGGCAGTTGTAAACATCTGACTTATTATGCACTGGAGCAAGAAGCTATTTCTCTCTCTCTCTATTTGTTCTAAAAATGAACTAGGAGCCGATGAAGTTTACCAAATCGGGTCTTAATTAAATGCATGGATTTGTGGACAAAACAGAACCGCAAAAGATATTTTGTGAATGGAGGGAGTATATGTTGATATTAATTTACCTGTGAATGGTGGGATTATATGTTGATACTAATTTCTCATGACAAAATTTAGTTCAGATGTCATAAACCACTTTTGGTAATTGAAAAACAATGCAATTTTAAGTACTGCTCGTGCACATATAAATGACAATGCTAGGCTATGACAAGTACTTCATGTAAATGTAAAGTAATAAATAGTAACACATACCATTACCCTTAGTAGCTGAAGCCTATCTTCATCATTAGACATGAAGATTATTATTCATTATTAGATTATTTAAGTGTAATCTTCATTGCAACTAATACATCTACCATTAGAAGTGTAACAATCTTCGTCATTTAAGATGGATCTTAGCATTGCTTCAATACAAACATGTTCTCAACATGCTTCAACCTCTTGAATGAAAGAACCAAACAAGATGAAAATTTGTAAAACATATGCCGGCATCGAGCAAAAAATGGATTTTGAAGATTGGCACAAGGACTCAGTGTTTAATAGGATCATGCCCCTCATTCTCATCCTCCGTTACATATTTGATTTTGACACGTGGAGTAATGTTTGTGAATTTGGAGGAGAGATGAACTCCGTTCCTATTCCAAAGGAGATTGTGACAGTAAAATCGGAACCGTGGAGCCCAGCAGCAGTTGCGAAGAAACGAGAAGACCAAACACAGCCCAAGAGACCCCCGCGCGACGCGCCTCGACCCCCTTCTATCGTGTCCAATCCCGCCGCGCGCCCCTTCGGCCGCACCGCACCGAAGCAAACCACCACCAGGCCAGAGGGCCAAGTCCCAACCAAACCCCTCCCGGCCTCCCCCCAAATCCGAAGCCGAAAAAAAAAACAACCAACATTTTTCCTTCCCCATTTTCTCCACCCACGAACTCGTCGTCTCCCATCCCCGGCCGCCGCCGCCTCATCCCTCCCCCCTCCCCTCCGTTCCCTCACCCCACCAAAACCCTAGCCGCCGCACCTAAGCGAGCTCGCGCTCCCCTCTCCCCGCCGCCACGGCTGTCTAGATCCCGCGCGCCCCCTAGGGCTTCAGGGCCCCGCGTCGCCAGCTTCCGCATCTGGGTTGGTGGTGTTCCCGCTAGGGTTGGCCCGCCATGCCTCGGAGCTCGCGTCACAGGTCGCACCGGTCCCACATGCGGGGAGGGTCCGCGGACCGGTCGGAGTCAGAGGGCGAGGAGTCGGCTCCGGTCGCCGGCGCGCGGGAGGAGGCCTCGGCGGCGGCTAGGGTTTCCAGAGATCCCGAGCCCGAGAGGCGCCGCTCGTCCTCGGGGAAGGAGGCCGTGAGATCGGGGAACGGGTACGCGGAGCACGGGAAGAAGAGGAAGGAGAGGGTTGAGGAGGCCGTGGTGGATGTGGTCAGCGACCGGTGGAACAGTGGCGTCTGCGACGATCACCTGGTCGACAAGAGGTCCAAGAGTGAGACCTTTGGGCATGCTGAAGTGGAGAAACTGGCCGACAAGTCTAGGGGATCAGGGGATGAGTCCAAGAGGTCAAGCAGGCGGGCGGTGGTTGTGGATGACAGGGCTGACGAGGTTGCGTCCAAGAGTGACTCTGGGAAGCGGAGGTCAGAGAAAGAGAAGGAATTGGGGAGGAAGGAGAGTACTGGGCATTATAAGGATGACAGAGATAGGGAGAGGGAGAAAGAAAGGGAAAGAGAGAAAGAATGGGAGCGGCAGAAGGAGAGAGATAGAGAGCGTGACAAGGAAAGAGAACGGGAGAAGGAGAGGGAGAGAGAACGGGAACGGGAGCGGGAGAAAGACAGGGATCGAGAGCGGGACAGGGAACGGGAGAGGGAGCGCGAGAGGCAGAAGGAGCGCGAGAGGGACAAGAAAGATTATGATTCCAAGCATGAGAGGTATGAGGATGGTGGTGGCAGAAAGAGTGTCTCGAAGACGAGTAGGACGGAAGAGGAGGCCTACTCGTATAGGAGAGATGCAGATGCCAATGGTAAGTAGCCCATTTTCTACTTGTTCTCCCCAATACCAATAGCATTCCTGCTCTATGTACGATTATATGCCATGTTCCTACGCAACGTGTTACATTTTTCTTATCCTGATTTCATTTAGAGCCTACCCCAACTTGTTTGGGACTGACAGGCTTTGTTGTTGTTTGATTTCATTTAGAGTTTTGCATGATGCTATCGTTATTTTAAATAGTGGTAGCATATATTAATAAACTTGGCGAAAATGGTTGTAACCTGTGGAGTTCATAGTGTTCCTACATTTGTATTCTTTTCTACCACACTGAACGATTTAATATCCATGTTTCCCTTTGCTACATTAAACCCTGTTCTGCTTATTATATATAGCTTACAGCTTGATATCTTGTTGTAAAGTTATATGAAACCGTATTTATTGTACTTCTGATCTATTGCCTTTGATAGTGATGGGCCCTGTCTCAGTGAAGTAGCTGGATAGTATACTTTGAAGAGCTTTTTTGCTCTATGTTGAATGGTGTTTACCTATGTACTTGTTTTACCTGAATTCTACTTGTTTGAGTTTCCTTATATATGTTTTTTTGGTTTGTTTTCTTTTCTTTTGCTAAGCATTGCCTTCTAAACTACTTCTTTTGGAGACAGAAATTTCAGCAAAAGAGAAGTACAATAATCCTGATATGCAAGCTGACAAACACAACCGAAGAAAAGATGATTCTGAAGATACAGATAAGTGGCCCGCTGACAATAGAGACAGCGATGACAGAAAGACCCTCTCCAGATATGAACATGCTAAATCTAGGAGTTCTAAGGAACAAAGGTTTGATGATGACAAGTATAAGGAAAAGTACAAGGATGATTACGGAAGGGATAAAAGGCAACATGACAACAAGTTTTCTGATGAGCGAGTGGCCCGTGGTCATGAAAGTGATAGAGCTGATTATAAGAGTGCTAAAGATGGGCACAGAAGCTCAGAGAGCCATTACAGAAAGGATGCAGTTCAAGATGTTGATCATTATGAGGATTATGGCAATAGGTACAAGGAAACTAGAGGGAAAAAACGACCTCCAGAGGAAAATGATGACCAATACGATTTAAAGCCTCCAAGCACACGTGATCAACGTGTGCATTTGGAAAAATCTTCAGGCAGTGGGCGTCTGGATTCTCTGATTGAGAGAGCAAGACCAGATCGTAGTTCTAGTCCAAGTAAAATCCACTCAAGAAGTTCACCTAGCCCAAGTTCTTATCACGACAAGGATCAAAGCCGGTAACTTTTATTCTATATGGTTATACATATACTGCACTCATCTCTTACAAGGGTGCAGCATTGTAGCTGTACCTTGTCCTAGTATCACAGTAATCTGTTTATTATATATTTCTATTTAATGTTAACTATGAGTATTTGTTCCTTACTAATGACATGTATTATGTGCATAGTTTGTGTGCTAAATCATTGCAGTATTTCTATGCATAAGGTAGCTGGTCATCTTTGTGGCAGAAAAAAGCTTGATAGAACTATTGCCATTTTCGATTCAATTGTTTTTCTATTGGCTGATAATTTTTGAGGTGAAATAATTGCTAGCATTGTGGGCTAATGAATTAAGTTTCAGAGGGTGTCCCTGAAATTAGCTTTCATGAATTATTGTTTGTCAGTTATATTTGCTAACTACAGTTGTTTTGGGTGATAAATTATTTGAAGAGACTATCTATTGTTAGTTGTAATAGATCTGTAGGTCGGGAAGTTCCTTTTGAGGTCACAGTTTATTTATCAGATACAGTTTGGTTGGCTCCTTGTGGTTGGTTTTATTTCTAGCCTTAAAAAACTGTCTCATGTTAGTAAGTTCCAGAATGGATCAGTTGGTTCATGGCTGGGGAGTTCCTTTATGAGGTGCAGGGTTAATATTTTTCTATCTAAAATAGTTTATTTGGCTTCTTGCGAATTGATTTTTTTAATAATCCACATAAAAGAAAAACTATATATTGTTTCAGTGGGTGTCACCATGGATGTTGATCTTCCTAGCCAGCACCTCTCTTATTTAGTTTACAGAGGTTGTTGGCCAAGTGAGGCTTGATCATTCCTTGAACTTCATGGTATCTGTTTTAGATATTGTTTTTTTTTGACAACTTTAGATGTTGGTTTTAGATTGTCAAATATTGCAATCTTGTAATCAATTAACAGATTTTGGGGTTAAGTTATCTGCATTCCTCTTGTATGCTTTGTTTCTTCTAACATCTGAAATGGTTAATTATTGATGTCCAGGCATGGATCTAAAGCAATAGACCATGGAAAGAGAGAAATGCCATATGATGAGAGAAATAGTCGGCCAAGAACATCTTCTGGTAGAGAAAGGACACCTGCTTCTAGACTTCGTGACAGGGATGCAGAAAATTGGTCTTCTGAAAGGCTTAAACAGAAGGATGATCACCAGCCTCGTGAGGTAGCATTGGAAATTTCTACATCATCACACTATGAACGCACACCTAGGAAAGATAAGCATACTTCACCAAAACAGCTGTCTGAAAAATCTCCATCCTCAGGTGACCAGAGGTTTTCAGGTAGGCTTAGTGGTGGGCGTAGTCTAGATAGTAAAGGAGAAAGAAACAGCCTTACGAAATACAGAGATAGAGATAGTGACCTAGCCCAAGAACGATCACATCATCAAGATCGAACACCAGCTAAAGTTCTGTTCAGAGAGCCAACACCGTCAAATTCATCCATAAGTAGAGGTGGTCATTTTTCGGGCAGTTCACCAAATCATCCTCTGCCACCTTCTGCAAGGAACAGTGACTCTTCCTTCCTTGGTCCGCATGATGATGACCGTAGGCCTCAAAATGGAGATAGGAGGTTCCATGGTCATCAAAAGAGGAATGACATGAATTCTGTCCGTGGACATGGGCATGCCTGGAACAATCCACCAAACTGGCCTTCTCCAGTTTCTAATGGTTTTGTCCCCATCCAACATGGTGGTGCTCCTGGTTTTCATCCGCCTGTCCATCAGTTTCCAGGCCCACCTATGTTTAACCTTAGACCTCAAATGAAGTTAAACCAACCTGGAGTTTCATATCCCATGCATGATGCTGTTGATAGGTTTTCGACCCACATGCGCCCATTTGGGTGGCCTAATCATCTGGATGAATCATGCCCACCTCATATGCAAGTTTGGAATGGAGGCAGTGGTGTGTTTCCTGGTGAACCCTATATGTATGGTAGGCAAGGGTGGGATCAGAATAGACCTCATGCTGGCAGCAGGGGTTGGGAGCTGACTGGTGATGTATCCAAGGGACCAAGTGATGTGCCGGATGCTGAACTTCCGGTAGCTGAGCCTGACTCTGCAATTACTGCTGTTTCTGATTCTGGTGGACAACACAATCTTCAACCTCAGGCCGAGCAGAAGGAAATTCCACACTTGACTGCTGAAACAATTGAAGCAAAGGATGATGATTCTAAAAGGTCAAAAAGTTTGGAAGCTCCTCAAGGAGCACAACTTGTGACTTCTATGCAGTTAAAGAATGGTGCAGTCTTTTCTAAAAACTATCTATCCAGGATCAGTGTCTCACATGATCTTGTTGAGTCAGAGTTATACAAAAGGTGCATATCCTTGCTGGGAGACTTGGGCGTAACAAAAGCCTCTCGTTTGGTTAGGAATGAACTTCAGGTATTTGCATTCGTTAAAATTTATTTAGGTTTCTGTTTCCTCACTTTTATATTCTTATTATGGTTGCTACTATGTTTCTAAAGCAGGATAATGGAAATATTGAAAAAATGTCTACAAAATATGGAAGCTTCAACCCTCTCACTTCACGTTACCTCAAGGGTGACAGTACAATCTTTCAGGCAAGCTCTTTTTTCTCTACCAATCTTCTCTAGAACTTCTATTTGAAAGTAAAAACATCTGTTTATTGTTCACTATTGGATATCTGTATAGCTCTATTACACAAATTAGCTATCAGTTTATTGATTGATACGGAAATGTTAACTTTCTCCTTTTCGACAATGACAGAGAGCTTTGGCCCTTCATAAGAACCAGACTCAAAAGGGTTTAATTACTGCATCTGCATTTGTAAAAATGGAAGAGAACATGGATGTACGAGAAGATGACCATGACATGGAAATGCTTGAACCAGTGGTGAGCAATCCTGCTCTGCAACGTTACACTGATGTCATGGGGGAAGGATCACTGTCAAAACAGGAACTTGGTGATGGCATTGGGGGAACCATTCCAGCAACTCTAGGATCTGGGGGTCTGGATGCGCCTCCAGAAATTCCCCTTCCCCAACCTGAGGTGGTGGTGGCAACAACAGCAATCACACAGCCTAACAAGGACATGGAGGATGTGTTGCCTCCAGCAATTGAGGATGGTGCACTACAAGCAACCCTTGAACATGCTGTTGGCATACTGGAAGTTACACCTGCTGATGGCTTGGAGGATGTTGCACCTTCTGCTGTTGGAGAATCAGGTGATGACATGGAAATTATACCCCCTGCTATGGCAGAACCTCGAGTAGGCAAGGAAGCTGCTCCTGTTGCTAGCCCTGCTGATAGTCAAGAGAAGCCCTCCATCATGCAAGATACTGAGACAGGTATGGAGGTTGAGGTTGATAAGGTTAACGGTGATAGTCCTTTGGTCGGTAGGGTGAGCTCTATCCTTGGCACCAAACTTGATGTTGCTGCAACTGATGGGGATTCTGAAGCTTTGTTGGTGGAAAGTAGGGTAAATTTAAGTCGGATACCTAATTCCCCAGAAAGTACACATTGAACTCCTTTTATTCCATTTTAATTACTTTTTGTCTGAGGGTCTTGTGCCCTCAGCCTAGCTTTTTGAGCTGCCATATTTTGTTTACATCTGGGTGTTCTTTTATAGTTTAATGTTCGCAGTGAGATAGGTATGCTTATGGGGAACTTGGACGTACCTGTGGAATGCAGGACCTGCTGCAATGGCACGCCTCAAGTAGTCCGTGCCGTCCAGCTGCGTTTTTGTTTTCTGCTTGGGCGCACTTGTGCACCTTATTGGCATGAATGTCTCGCTGCAGCTTTTGCTAAGGTCGTCCCATGGCTCGGCCACCCTTTCTCATGAAACATTTTTCTGGGATGGGATTGTTAGGAAAAATGAGGGTCCCAAATAAAAAGTGCATTAGTGTTTCGTCCTTTTTATTATCTGCCAGCTAGTTTAGATATGCTTCATTGCCCAGGTATGTTAGTTCTATTGACATTCACAAGTTTAATTGAAAAGTACCAAAATTTGGTATGAGATTGGAATTTTACTTCTAATCTATTTGCTGATTCTCACTTTTCACTAAGCAAAAATAGTACTGTTAGGCTTGTATAACTTTAATGATATTACGGCATCTCATTCTCATTAGGCTATAGAATCTCTATATCCGTCTCCTCACATGGAGCAACTTCTCCAGTGGACCTAGAGCCTTTTTAGAAAACATGTGGCAGCTTCTCGAGTGGACCTAGAGTCTTTTTAGAGAAAACGTGTAGCAAAAATAGTTTCAGTGGTAGTTTTGTAATAATTTACATTAAGTTTGTGAGTAGTTAGGACAAGCCATTTTTTTTTTTGCTTTGGTCGCTCCATAAAAAAATGATTAAGTTTGTGAGGAGTTAGGAGAAACCAATTTTTTTGGCTTTGGCTCCTCTACAAAAATAGCTTTAGCTACTTTGAGTTCCTCATAAGGAGTCGGTTTTTAGACGCTCGTTTGGCGTGACTCTTGCAAGGAGCTGGAGCTAGAGCCCTGTTAAACATGGCCTTAGGCGCACGTGTATTTGTGGCATGACTATTCGTTGTATCTCTTTGTACCATAGAGAATATTCTTAGATAGACCCATATCAATCAGTATGGCAACCTCCCTACCTACTGTTCCTAAATCTTGTACTCCCCGTCCCAAAATCAATTAATTTGTAGCATATCTTAGATAAATTAGCTTGAAGCCGAAAAGGCTTGACGTCACTAACTAATTGTTAGCTTGGTGCTGAAAAGGTTTGACGTCACTGACTAATTGTTGGCTTGGAGCTGAAAAGACTTGACCATCACTAACTAATTGGCGGCGAGGGCCGAGCAATCTAGAGACGTCATTGCTGTTGCGTGTTTGTGAAGGCACCGTGTGAGAGGCACCAGGAGGGGAGGGAAGAGGACAGGAGGGGTCGAGTGGATTTTGAATACCTAGGATTTTTTTATCCAAACCATGCATTTTGGTCTCGGGGCAACGAATATGCGCGTCAGGTCTACACTTGAGTGATGTTAATCTATGGAATATGGATCAACTAAATTCCTGTTGCACCTAGCGTGACGTCGACCTTAAGGTTGAGCTAGCTTTAAGGGGCAATCTTATATACACCAACACTCCTTAGGACCAAACTACGAGATTAGAGGTTTGGTCTCAAGGAAGAAACAAATTTGGCTTCCTACCTTTGGTGTTGTGGATGGTTCCTTGTAGAAGAGGTCGTAGTGCATCCTTGTGGAGGTCAATGACGTGTTCGAGTCCTATTTTTTGCTAATGAGAAGAAGCATGTTGACATGGTGGAATCGAGTGCTAAGGAGGCGGTGGTGGCGGCTACACACATGAGAGGGAGAGGATTAGGCAGCGCTAAATCCAGGTAGTCGGAACCGACGATGATGCACTGGCCACCAAATTTGAGTTTGGTCTCTCTATATCTACAGATTTTGGAGGGGAACAATGGATAGGGACGGAAGGAGAGGGAGAGTGGAAGGCTGACCCCCCCCCCCAGATTCCATCGAAGAGCAAAAGATGATTGGGTTTAGCCATTTAGGAAAGAGAATAGGATGAGGAGAGATGAACAATACATAGTTCTTTGATTCAAGCATGGACCTTGCCTTAAAGTCTACTTGAGGCCTTGTACATATAAAATCTCATCCTTAAGGTCATGCCCAACCTCATATGCTTTTGATGTCTTATAAATCCGTGCTTAAGTTTTTTGTGATGAGGTCAACTAAGAATTTGGTTAACTGGATTTTGAGAAGGCTTATGATATATTGGGAATTTCTTGAAGAGTTGATGCAGAGGAAGAACTTTGATAGATAATGGATTGAATGGATTATGTAGCTATTCCATTGTGGTAGAGTGGAAATTATCTTGAATGGTAAGAAAGGAGATTGCTTTAGAAGTTATGGTTTTGCCACCACTGTTTTTATTATCTTGTGAGTGATGATCTTCCTGAGGTGTTAAAATTGCTTAAGTAAAAGAAGATTATCCAAGGGCTTATGCCAAATATAGGGGAGGGTGGTATCACACATCCACAATATGCAGATGACACTATTCTGTTCTTTGAACCCACATATGGCAAACACCATGAACTTGGGATTTCTTATTTTCTGCTAAAGGAAATGTCTAGTATGATAATTAACTACAATAAGAGTGAAATTATTATGGTGCAGATGAGCAGAGAAAGTGGAGAGGGGGTTACCTACACTTTTAATTGTAAGAGTGGATCTTTGCCATTGAAGTATTTGGGTATACCTGTTAGTGATGTGAACTTAACTAAAGCAGAGTTGAGTGAGAAAAATAAGGTGAGAAATAGGCTAGAAACTTGGAAGTGTGGAAGTTTCTCTTATGGAGGCAAATCAATTGTGTTGAACACTTATCTAACCATTATTCCATGTATATAATGGGCTTTTATTGGTTGCATGAGGGAAATGATCAAGTGCTCAACATCATGAGAGACAAGTTCTTCTGGGCTAGAGTAGCAAGAAACAAGAAGTATCAAATGATTAAGGAGGGCCTAGCTAACCTAATGAATTTTGTGGCTTAGGCTTATATTGAGTCCAGAGCCTTGAATACTGCTATATTAGCTAAGTGGATCTCATGATTGGAAGTGGAGAGGATAATATTCATTTCAGAGTGTTAAGAGCCAAATACCTTAACATTAAGTTTTTTTCTTCTAGATTAAGAATAGAGATGTTTCCTAGTTTTAGGGTAGCTTCCAAGAAGCCAGATATTAGTATGAAAGAGGGAGAGCAGTGGTTGTAGGTAATGGTAAACACACCAGATTATAAGATTATGTGTGGATACCTATGTGTTGCCACAAGCACAACACATCTTTGTGGCAAAAGCTTACTAGAGGCAAATGAATCCAAGATTCAGAAGAAGGTTTGGGTAGGAAGAACTAGAGGAGTGGCTAGAACTACAAAACTCATTGAATGAAATCAAGCTGCAAGATACCAAAGATGTGGTGGTCTTGAAATTGGTGAGGTCTTAGGAATTTCTCTACTAGATCACTTTATAGGTTGATTACTTGTGGAACTATGATTAATAATAGAATGTTGATACCTAGAGCACCAAGCTCCCTCTGAAAATCCATATTTTCATGTGGATGACTTGGTATAATAGAATCCAAATTGTAGATCAACTACTTTAAAAGAAACAAGAGGGTTCAAAGAATTGCAAACTTTATGACAAAGAGTAGGATGTGGATCACCTGTTTTTCAAATGTCCTTTAGCAATGGTATGCTCAATGCTGGTGCTCGATTAGAGACATGTTTGCATTGGAGGCCACTCCTATTAGTCTATAGGTCCACACTGAGATCTTTCTTCCTAAAGTAGGGAATAAAGGAAACTAGTGGGAATTTTTTTATTAGCTGGAGTAGTTTGGTATTATGGAAGACACACAATAATTAGGTGTTTAATAATGTCTTAGTTAGATCTATCAAGGTTGTAAGTATAAAAAAAGATCTATTAGGGTTGTGGCTTACAAAACACTTGGATTCTGTAGTAATGGAAGGTGCCATGGAAGGAGGAGGATCAACGGCGACCAGAGCCTAAACTGGTCAATATGAAGGAAATTTTGTCTTCCTAGTGACATATGCCAAGTTTTATGTGTTCTCTTTGGTAATTTTCTTTTCTATTTTAGCTTTATAGTAGAAGTTTTCAGCGAAGAAGTTATTTATATGGAGGGAGTAGTTACATGGCAAAAACTTGTCCTTAGACATTACTCTTCCTTTCAAAGATCTCCTAAAACATTATAGCTTTTTTTAGAAAATTTGGATGCACAATCATATATGGGACTGCTTTGATATCAACAATTAGTATTTATGTGTTGGCTAGATATGAATATGATTGTTTGATCTAGTAATTCTTTTTCTATAATGTAGCACATCCAGTTTTCATGTATTCTTTTCAAAGAAATTTTCTCTTCCTTTTCTCAATAGAATTTTCTTGTTTCCTTAAAAAGGAAAAGGAATTTTCTTGTCCTTTAACTAGATGTTACTTGTCGGGGACCAATACTAGGGTACCTGAAGAGGAGGAGCTAATGGTCATCAACATTGATTCATCCGAGCAGTCGCACGGGCTCCGCCTCGCCCGACCTCTAGGTCAGGGGCCCCGCCATGCCCGACCTCTGGGTCGGGGGCTCTACCTCGCCCGGCCTCTGGGCCAGGGGCTCCGCCTCGCCTGACCCCTCAGGCACGGCTCCTGACGGAAGCCCGTACCGCCGCCAACCACTACGGGCCAGAAAGTACAACCCAAGGTCAAACTTCTAGCATCATGCAGGAAGCGGGCACATCTCAACATGACCCATGCCCACGACATGTCACTCCAGGGAACTCACATCACCAACAGTGAAGGACGTGTGGTCACTATACTGCCTACTCCTTGTACGGCCGCTGGTCAGCACGCTGGTTCACCGCGTTGCCCATTGGGACGGAATGGGATGTCATGACCCGCTGACAACGCTGGGGCGTGGCATCAGCGGCGAACAGGCACCCGATGTGGAGCCATCCTTGTCACCATCTGTAGTGTCGGCGGGATCTGCATAAAGGAGAAGAAAGTCCCGGTGATCCTGGAAGGCTTCCTGTCCTTGGCTCTTCTCCCTCTTTCTCTCTGTGTAACCTGCTCTTCCCCTTCGTCTATAAGAGGGGAAGCAGGACGCCCTAGGAGAGAGGAGGGTGGTTCACCTCTACATGGCTGTAGACATTAGAACACATGCCCAAACACGCCTTAGGAGCACATGCACATTAGAGACTTGGGACCTGTCCCTCTCTCACTCGTTTGTAACCCCTACTATAAACTTTTAGTGCTAGTAACATGAGCAACATTGACAAACTGGATGTAGGGACTTTCTACCCGAACCAGTATAAACCTCATATCCTCTAAGCACACATCCGAGCCAGGCACGTAATACTAGAAATTTACTAGTTGGTAACTCAAAACACCAACATTACTCCTTTCTATTTATACTATTATATCAACTAGTAGTCATTCTGAGTATAGCTTCAAGATTGCACGTGTCACAAGCTAGAAGCTTTGTCCGTGCTGGGTGATGTAATTTAGACACATAAACTAGGGTAGGTTTTGTGTCAACTATGAATTCCCAGATTGTTGTGGTCATGTGCATCTTGGATGCTAAGCTCTGCTTGTCTACTTTCATAGCCATGCTCAGCTGCCAACAAAATTAGAGCACGTTGGTTACCTTTACACTACCAGACATCTACATGATAGTCGATAGTACACCCAATCTTTTTTTATAAGGGCTTCATGGAATTAGGATAATCTTACATGGATTAGGTCTAAGGGGGCTAGAGTGGGCCTACTAAACTGGACATTTGATGGCGTGCGGGGAATTGCCACATGAGAAAAAAAGTGGAGATGTGGAGCATTCCTAGCTTGATGAGCTAGAATGCGAGCAACGCTATTCTAACTTCTATGAATCTTGAAAGACACTGTATGTTGTGTATGAAGTGTGGTGATTGAATTCTTGAATAGTTGGGATGAGTCTCTAGTGAGGCACTATTGGGTTGTGTCTTTGATTAAGGAGGGAAACCATCGTCTGGTTGTTGGAAAGGAAACTAACCTATGGTAACTATAGAGTGTGCATCAACTTTGCTAAAAAGAGAGGGCTTAAAACTTCTTCCTCAAGGTGAGCTGGTTTGCACTCTGGTAGATATATAAATTGCTTGGGTTGGATGGACGTGACAGTGGAGGATGAAGACCCCCAGCCTTGCTTGTGGAGTGGTACTTGAGTGGTCATCTGGGGGTAGGGTTGTGTCAATGTAGCATCTTATCATAGGGAGGAGGACATCAAGTGTTGTGAGTGTTGAGGTCTCATTCAGAGTAGTGTGAGGATCTTATTCTTCACTTGCTAGAGAGAACAAGACGACTAAAGATAGATCAACATTAGTTTCATGAAGAAACTTTTGAATTGTCCATTTCTTTCCATTGAATCTATAGACATTCCTTGCTTCCCAGATATACAATAAGGTGGTGAAGATTTTTTGTATCATTTCTATGGTGCTAGATGAAGGATTAGAAGTATTGTTTCCTAGACACCGTCAACGTCATCTGGGAGAATGTCTACATATCCTGAGCAGCGGGTCAAAGACAAACCAGGTAGCCCTAGTAAAGTCATAATAAAAAAGTGTTTATTTGTTTCAACCATATCGCAAGCCTTGCATTTATTATCAATGTGGTTGGTGAAATGAGAAACTCGCTCTCTAGTTGCCTGCGCTTGTCTGAACAATCTCTAGGAGAAGGTTTGAATCCTAGTTGGGAGGAGTTTGTGCTTCATGATTCTATGTAGAAGTTAGGATTTGATGTGAAAGGCGATGAGTTCCATGATAAGGGATGGCTCTATGTTCTTGTAGGCATAGGTACTTGCATGTTTTTTTGGTTGTGCACGTACCCAACTTTGTGGGTATCCATCGAAGCTGGTTTTGTTATTGGCTCCTCACTTGTTTGTACTTGCATAGTGTTCTGAGCAAACTGGTGATGAGAAGTGCTTGGAAGAAGAAAAATATTCCAAGAGTATGGTTGGCATTTCAGAGATCAGTTACCAAGTTGGGGAGCGGGCGATGCTCATGATGCAGAACAAGGTTGTCGTGATTGTTTTCCTACCGAAGACACCAAGGATCCATCCAAGTGTTAGTGTTGCCTCGATGAATTTGGTAGGTGCAATTGGTATCAAGATGGTGTTTTACCTTATGGACAGAGGATGACATATTTGGGTCCATGAGTAGGCATTTTTTCAAAAAAAGGAATGATTATGGTATTTGGCTTTTGGGGTGGAAGATAAGGATCTTTGTTGGAGGCAACCATTGAAAGGTCCTAATGGCTAGAGGGGCGGGGTGAATAGTCTATTAAAAATTTCTACAACAACACTTAGCAAACCGGTTAGACAAATATGAGGCAAAGCGAGTGTTGCGCTAGCCTACTAAAAATACAAGCCACCTACCAGAATTCTAGTTTATATAGTCTCTATCCACACAATAGCTATGTCCCTACACTAAGTTAGTGTGCTCTCAAAGGCTAACTAAAGAGCCACACTAACCAAACTACAAGCTCTCATGACTAGCTATACTAAAGAGCTTGACAACTAGTTTGCGGTAATATAAAGAGAAAGTGAGCAAGATGGTTATACCGCCGAGTCGAGGAATGAACCAATCAATTACAAGAATGAATACCAATGAAGACCAATCACCTCAGAATCAAATGATAACACAATGATTTTTTACCGAGGTTCACTTGCTTGCTGGCAAGTTAGTCCTTGTTGTGGCGATTCACTCTGTTGGAGGTTCGCGAGATGATTGGCATCACCCGCCAAACCCTCAATAGGGTGCCGCACAACCAACACAAGATGAGGATCACACAAGCCACGAGCAATTTACTAGAGTACCTTTTGGCTCTCTATTGGGGAAAGGTCAAGAACCCCTCACAATCACCACGATCGGAGCCAGAGACAATCACGAACCTTCGCTCGACGATCCTCGCTGCTTCAAGCCATCTAGGTGGTGGCAACCACCAAGAATAACAAGCAAATCCCGCAGCGAAACATAAACACCAAGTGCCTCTAGATGCAAACACTCAAGCAATGCACTTGGATTCACTCCCAATCTCACAAAGATGTTGAATCTATGATGGAGATGAGTGGGAGGGCTTTGGCTAAGCTCACAAGGTTGCTATGTCAATGCAAATGGCCAAGAGAGTGAGCTAGAGCCGGCCAAACGGTATTTATAGACACCCCCAAACAATAGAGCCATTGGCTCAATTATTGGGCTGACTGCGCGTCAACCGGATGCACAGGTCGTATGCACCGGACGCACCAGTCGTGTATACCGGACGTGTCTGGTCGCTACCTAACCATAATGTGTCCAATTTCAAAATGAAGTAGCTGTTGCTGCCATATTCAATCTGTGACCGGATGCTCTGTTATAATCAACCGGACATTGAGTTAGAAATGATCGAACATTGAGCCATAGCGTCTAGTCGAGTCCAGAGAGTTCCCAGGCAGACCAGACGTGTCCGGTCACTCTAGACCAGACGCATGAGACACAACGTCCGGTCGAGTCCAGAGATCTCCCAGAGCCGCTCTGGGCCGACCGGACACATCCGGTCACTTTGGACCGAACGCTCCTAGTGTCCGATCAACTGTTATACTGAACATTGACTTTGCTGATTCACACCGGACGCATCCGGTGCGGCGACCAAACGCGTTCGGTCACTCTGTGACCAGCGCGACTAACTTCTTTTCAACTCTATCTTCTTCACCCTTGCTCAAATGTGTCAACCACCAAGTGTATCACCTTGTGCACATGTGTTAGCATATTTTCACAAACATTTTCAAGGGCGTTAGCACTCCACTAGATCCTAAATGCATATGCAATGAGTTAGAGCATCTAGTGGCACTTTGATAACCGCATTTTGATACGAGTTTCACCTCTCTTAATAGTACGACTATCGAACCTAAATGTGATCACACTCGCTAAGTGTCTTGATCACCGAAACAAAATGCTCCAACCATTTATACCTTTGCCTCGAGCCTTTTGTTTTACTTTATCCTTTTCCAAGTCCAAACAATTTATCATCACCATGGCAACACCATCATCATGTCATGATCTTCATTTGCTTCACCACTTGGAATGTGCTACCTATCTCATGATCACTTGATAAACTAGGTTAGCACTTAGGGTTTCATCAATTCACCAAAACCAAACTAGAGCTTTCAATCTCCCCTTTTTGGTAATTGATGACAACCCTTTCACAAAGATATGAATTGAAATTCAATTGAATCCATGTTGCTTGCCCAAGCATATTTACTATGTGTAAAAGGATATGGACACGTTTTATGAACCCCAAATGGCAGCAATTGCTCCTCCTACATATGTGCTAAGGGTTTGGATTATAGCTTGCACATGTGCTTAGATAGGAAATATAGGAGACAATGTCTACCAAATGATGCTAAGGTAAAAAAGATGGACCTTTGAAGCATGATACCAATCGGAGTGCACCAATATACCATCCTTAGTACCATTAGTAACTAGAAATACACAAAAAACTAGAATACCCCGTGAGATCAACATTAGAAGTAAGGGTCTAGTTTTCATAATGTGAGCATGAGTCTAGTTACTTAAACCTATGCATGCTATTTTTCCATTTCATCATTTAAACCTACAACTAGCATACACCACACAAGCATGGATATTGAAATTTAAAAACTTGTGCCATGGAAGCAAACATATGAAATGCACATTTAAATGCACCATACAAGTTCATGAGCTTGCTTCCCCTACTTGTGCGCTCAAAATTTTAATTGATCCCTTTCTTTGTCATATCTTTCCCCCTATGTCAAATTCTCCCCCTATTACTTATATCTTTATTTCTTTCCCCTTTGTTGTCTTAGTACACTATTTCTATTTCTCCCCATAGCACTAATATCTTTGTTTTTCTCCCCCTTTGTCATCAATGACCACAAAGGTTCAAAATGTAGATAGGTTGAGATTATCAATGTCAATCAATGGGGTGAGGATCATTTTCCCAAATTTGGTTCAATTTAGAATACTTGCCAAAGACATTTAACTCGGTTTGATCCAAGGTCAAGCTTCTTCACACCTCCAAATAAGAGTTATCTTGTACCATGTTGAGTTAAACACTTAGAGCTCATTTTCTAGATCAAACACTAGGTTTACAAGCCCACAAACATGTCATATGCTACCACTAGATCAAAAATAAGTATAGAAGCAATAGTGGTACCATACAATCATCAAATTCATTTGATTTTTATGAATGAGCCTCTTGAAAGGTCCTAATATGGCTAGAGGGGGGGGGGTTGAATAGCCTATTTAAAAATCTACAAATCAACTAGAGCAATTTGATTAGTATAACAAATGGCAAAATGCAAACTTGCTCTAGCTCTACAAGGGTTGCAAGCCACCTATCCAACAATTCTAGCTACTATGATTACTAGACACACAATTTGCTAAGTCACTACTCACTAAGAGCTCTCACACTTGCTACACTAAAGAGCTCCACTAGATGAACTTAAACTACAAAGCAAGCTCTCAATTCTAGCTACACTAAAGAGCTTGCTATAACTAGTTTGCGAGAATATAAATGAGTGAGTAGGGTGATTATACCGCTGTGTAGAGGTGTGAACCAATCACAAGATGAATACTAAATCAATCACTGGGAGAATACCAAAGGGCAAGAGACAACCAATTTTTTCCCGAGGTTCATGTGCTTGCCAACACGCTACGTCCCCATTGTGTCGACCAACACTTGGTGGTTCAATGGCTAAGAGGTGTTTCATGAACCTCGTCCACACAATTGGACACCACAAGAACCTACCCACAAGTGAGGTAACTCAATGACATGAGCAATCCACTAGGGTTACCTTTTGGCGCTCCACCAGGGAAGGTACAAGTCCCCTCACAATCACCGGAGATGGCCACGAACAATCACCAACTCGTGCCAATCCTCCTCCGCTGCTCCAAGCCATCTAGGTGGTGGCAACCACCAAGAGCAATAAGCGAATCCCGTAGCAAAACATGAACACCAAGTGCCTCTAGATGTAATCACTCAAGCAATGCACTTGGATTCTCTCCCAATATCACAAAGATGATGAATCAATGATGGAGATGAGTGGGAGGACTTTGGCTAAGCTCACAAGGATGCTATGTCAATGCAAATGGCCAAGAGAGTGAGCTTGAGCCGGCCATGGGGCTTAAATAGAAGGCCCCACAAAATAGAGCCGTTGGATCCTTAGTCTACTGAAAATTGGGGTGACCAGACATGCCGGTCAGATCGACCGGATGCTAGACCCTAGTGTCCGGTCGCGCGATATATGCCATGTGGCACCTGCTTCAAACGCTGATTGTCCGATCTCAACGGTCATCAGTACATTTAAGTTCTGATCGGATGCGCTGCTTCAAAGTGACCGAACACAAGACCTCAACGTCCGGTCATTTCTTGTAAGGTTTCATTCGTGACTGGACGCGTCCGGTTGATAATGACCGGACACAACACCCCAATGTCTGGTCACTTCCAGTAAGCATCCAGAGACAATTTTTTGTGATCAGACATGTCCGGTTACCCTAGACCAGACTCACCCAGCGTCCGATCAGTCACCCTCTTCTTTGTGCGCTGCCATATCAGCAGGACCAGACACACCCCGTCAGCATCCGATCATGAAGTGATCCAGCATTCGGTCGAAGACCAACGCCAGCGTCTTCACTACTTCCACTGACCAGACACTCCGGTCCAGTTGAGGCCAGCGTCCGGTGCACTCTGTGAAAACCTGTCTTTTCTATATAGGGTGCCGGTGAAGTTTCTTACCCTTGCTCCCAAGTGCTAAACACAATGTGTATCACCTTTGTGCATGTGTGTTAGCATATTTTCACAAACATTTTCAAGGGTGTTAGCACTCCACTAGATTCTAAATGCATATACAATGAGTTAGAGCATCTAGTGGCACTTTGATAACCGCATTTTGATATGAGTTTCACCCCTCTTAATAGTACGGCTATCGATCCTAAATGTGATCACACTCTCTAAGTGTCTCGATCACTAAACCGAAAAGCTCCTATTAATTTCACCTTTGCCTTGACCTTTTTGTTTTTCTTTCCTCTTTTCCAAGTCCAAGCATATGATCATCACCATGCCATCACCATCATCATCATGTCATGATCTTCATTTACTTCACCACTTGGAATGTGCCACCTCTCTCATAATCACTTTGATAAAGTAGGTTAGCACTTAGAGTTTCATTAATTTACCAAAACCAAACTAGAGCTTTCAATCTCTCCCTTTTTGGTAATTGATGACAACACTTTCACAAAGATATGAATTGAAGTTTAATTGAATCCATGTTACTTGCCCAAGCATATTTACCATGTGTAAAAGAATATGGACAAGCTTCATGAACTCTAAATGGTAGCAATTGTCTCCTTTTTTGTTGGTGATCTCTTATGAAATGGTGGCGGACATCAATGTGCTTTGTTCTTATATGTTGAACCGGATTGTTGGTTAACTTGATTGCACTCTCATTGTAACATAGCAATGACACTTTCTTGAATTTGATTCCAAAGTCATTCAAGGTGGCCTTCATCCAAAGTATTTATGCACAACAACTATCGATAGATATGTATTCGGCTTTAGCGGTTGATAATGCAACAATATTTTGCTTCTTTGATGACCATGAAACAAGTGATCTTCCCAATAATTGACATGTGCCTGAGGTGCTCTTCCTTTCAACCTTGTATCCCGCATAATCCGAGTCGGAGTAACCAAATAGCTCAAACTTTGATCCTTTGGGATACTATAAACCAATATTTTGTGTATGCTTCAAGTACCTTAATATTATCTTTGTAGCCTTCAAATGACTTTCTCTTGGTGAGGCATAAAATCTTACACACATGCATACATTAAACATGACATCCAGCCTTGATGCGGTCACATCTTCCAAGTTGAATGCCTCTAACATCTTCCAAGTTCTCATTCTCTTCTTGTGAACCCTCAGTTTCATCAAATTCAACATCATGAACTTTCTCAAGAGTACCACTCTCCAAATTCCAAACTCTATATGCTTTGCTAGTGGTTGAGTATCCAAGTAGGATTCCTTCATCACATTTCTTGTCAAACTTGCCCAATCTAGTGCCTTTCTTCAAGATATAGCATTTGCAACCAAAGATCCAAAAATATACAATGTTGGGCTTTCTACCATTCAAGAGCTCATATGGTGTCTTCTCTTTCAATGGGTGACAATAGAAGCAGTTGCTACAATAGCAAGTCATGCTGATAGCTTCGGCCCAAAAAGATTGACTCACATTGTACTCACTAAGCATAGACCTTGCCATATCAATGAGTGTTCTATTCTTCCTCTCAACAAGGCCATTTGATTATGGAGTATACTTGGTCGAGAATTGATGTTTAATTCCTAATTCATCACACAACTCATCAATTCTAGTGTTCTTGAACTCACTACCATTGCCACTTCTAACTCCCTTGATGGTTGTTTCAAACTCATTGTGAATGCCTTTGACAAATGATTTGAATGTTGCAAACACATCACTTTTATCTACTAGAAAGAATACCCAAGTGTATCTAGTATAATCATCCACTATCACAAAGCCATATTTATTTCTACCGATGCAAGTGTATTGTGTTGGCCCAAATAGATCCATGTGCAATAATTCAAATGCTTTACTAGTGCTCATCATACTTTTCTTAGAATGGGTGTTTTCAACTTGTTTGCCGGCTTGACAAGAGCTACAAAGCTTATCCTTCTCAAACATAACATCTTTGAAAGCTCTAGTTTGGTCTTGGTTAATTGATGAAACCCTAAGTGCTAACCTAGTTTATCAAAGTGTGGTTTTGGTTAATTGATGAAACCCTAAGTACTAACCTAGTTTATCAAAGTGATTATGAGATAGGTAGCACTACTCCAAGTGATGAAGCAATGGCGAAGATCATGACGATGGTGATGGCATGGTGATGATCAAATGCTTGAACTTGGAAAAGAAGAAAGAGAAAAACAAAAGGCTCAAGGCAAAGGTATAAATAGTAGGAGACATTTTATTTCCATGATCAAGACACTTAGCGAGTGTGATCACATTTAGGTTAGATAGCCGTTCTATTAAGAGGGGTGAAACTCATATTGAAATGCAGTTATCAAAGTGCCACTAGATGCTCTAACTCATTGCATATGCATTTAGGATCTAGTGGAGTGCTAACACCCTTGAAAGTATTTGTGAAAATATGCTAACACATGTGCACAAGGTGATACACTTGGTGGTTGGCACATTTGAGCAAGGGTTAGAAACTTCACCGGTGCCCTATACAGAAAAGATAGGGGTTTACAGAGTGATCGGACGCTGGGTTTAGAGTCCGGTCAGTGACAACAGTAAGCACATGGTCTCGGTCTTGTGACCGGACGCTGGCGTGTAAACTGACCAGACGCTCATGGTCTAAGTCCAATCAGTGCTGACGTATGCTGACGTGAGGCGCACAGAGGAAACGTTGAGTGACCTGACACCTGGTGAGTCTGATCGAGCATGACCGAACACGTCCGGTCGTGAAATTTCATGTTTGGAACCTTACTAGAAACGACCGGACACTGGGGTCATGCGTCCGGTCACTTTCTAGCTGATGCATCCGATCATCACTTGACCATTGAGATTGGGCGATCGGCGTTTGAAGCCAATGTCACGTGGCAAGCATCGGGCGACAAGAAGGAAGAAGAAAAGAAGAAGAAGAGTATAGCATTCAAGGCTAGCTCATCATTATCCAAGAACAAGGGAAAGTCCAAGAAAGAATCAAGTGATGATGATGATCTTAGTGATATTGATGATGAAGCTATGGCCCTCTTTGTACGCAAGATAGGAAAATTCATGAAGAAGAAGGGCTATGGTGCAAGAAAGAGAAGAGATCACACCAAAAACAAAGAATATGTGAGAAGATGCTACAATTGCAAGAGTCCCAATCATGTTGTAGCAAATTGTCCCTACAATAGTGACAATGATGAGGATGAGAAGAAGAAGCACAAGAAGGATAAGAAAGAAAATAAGGAGAAGAAGGAGAAGAGAATGACCTTCCAAAAGAAGAAGAAGGGTGGAGGCTATATGGTCACTTGGGATAGTGATGGCTCTTCAGATAGTGATGACTCTAGTGATGATGGCAAGAAATCTATCAAGAAAGCACTAGCAAGCATCGTCATCAACAACAAGCCCTCCATCTTTGACACTCCTTCGACATGCCTCATGGCAAAACCTACCAAGGTAAAATATGATGTGAGTGATGATGATGAATGTGAAAGTGATGCTTGTAGGAGTGATGATGATGATGATGATGAGGAGTACTCTAAGGAGGAGCTCATGGACATGTGTGAGCAAGTGCATACTTGCTTTGAGATGAAGAGAAAGGAGTGCAAGGAATTGAACAAGAAAGTCAAATTTCTTGAGCAATCCCTTGATGAGCTCAATGCCACTCATGAGAGGATAATGGAAGCCCATGAGAAGCTTGACAAAGCTCACTCTAAGCTTGAGAAAGCTCACACCTCTCTCATCGAGCAAGTCAAAGAGGAAGCCAAGAAGGAGCAAGTGATTGTATCATGTGATGTGGAACTAACATGTGATCTTTTTGATGAATCTTTTTATAAGCCCATTATAGTTGCTCCCACTAACACTTCTTGTAGCACTACTACTTATACTTCACCTTTGAGTCATGGTCTCACTTGTGATGCCTCATTAATAGTGGAAAATAAGACCCTCAAGAAGGAGGTGAATGAGCTCACTCGTGCCTTAGGCAATGCCTATGGTGGAGGTGCCTGCTTGCTAAAGTGCTTGGGTAGCCAAAGGTTTTCTCTCAACAAAGAGGGATTAGGATATACCCCCAAGAAAGGCAAGGTGGCCTTTGTCACTCCCAAAGTTAACTTTATGAAGGGCAATGGTCGGTTTTGCAATAGATGCAAGCAAGTTGGACATGTAGAGCAATATTGCAAGATTAACAAGAACAAGCTACCTATTGTATCCTCAATTAAATTTGATTCTTGTTACATGCTTGTTAAGGGTGCCAATGGTGTGAAGGCTAAGTTCATTGGTACACCAATTGTGGGCCCAAAGAAGAAGGCCATTTGGGTACCAAAGCCCTTGGTAACTAACCTTCAAGGACCTAAGCAAGTTTGGATACCTAAAAGGACTTGATCTTCTTTTGTAGGTCAATTATAAAGCCGGAGGAAGGTATTGGGTGCTTGATAGTGGGTGCACACAACACATGACCGGTGATCCAATAATGTTCAATTCAATCAATGAAAACAAGAGCAATGGGATTGATAGTATCACATTTGGTGACAATGGAAAAGGCAAGGTCAAAGGGCTTGGTAAGATTGCAATATCCAATGACTTAAGCATTTCCAATGTGCTACTAGTAGAGAGCTTGAACTTCAACCTTTTGTCGGTAGCTCAATTGTGTGATCTTGGTTTCAAGTGCATATTTGGTGTGGATGATGTAGAGATTATAAGTGTAGATGACTCTAACTTGATATTCAAAGGATTTAGATATGAAAATCTATACTTGGTTGATTTTAGTGCTAGAGAAGTTCAATTGACAACATGTTTGATCACTAAGTCTAGCATGGGTTGGTTATGGCATAGAAGGCTTGGTCATGTTGGAATGAAACAATTGAACAAGTTGATTAAGCATGACTTAGTTAGAGGCTTGAAAGATGTCACATTTGAGAAGGATAAGCTATGTAGTGCATGTCAAGCTAGAAAACAAGTTGGTAACACACATCCTAAGAAGAGCATGATGAGCACATCTAAGGCATTTGAGTTGATGCACATGGACTTGTTTGGACCAACCACATACACAAGCATTGGTGGAAACAAATATGGATTTCTGATTATGGATGATTTCACTAGATATACATGGGTATTCTTTCTTATTGACAAGAGTGATGTGTTTGCAACATTCAAATTATTTGTCAAGGGCATTCACAATGAGTTTGAAACAACCATCAAGAAAGTTAGAAGTGACAATGGTAGTGAATTCAAGAACACTAAAATGGATGAGTTATGTGATGAATTTGGAATTAGACATCAATTCTTGGCCAAGTACACTCCTCAATCAAATGGCTTAGTTGAAAGGAAGAATAGAACTTTGATTGACATGGCAAGATCAATGTTGAGTGAGTACAATGTGAGTCATTCATTTTGGGCCGAAGCAATCAATATAGCTAACTATAGCAACCGACTCTATTGTCACCCCATGATGGAGAAGACACCTTATGAGCTTTTGAATGGAAGAAAGCCCAACATAGCATACTTTCGGGTTTTTGGTTGTAAATGCTACATATTGAAGAAAGGCACTAGATTGAGCAAGTTTGAAAAGAAATGTGATGAAGGTTTCTTGCTTGGTTACTCCACTACTAGCAAGGCTTATAGAGTTTAGAATTTGGCTAGTGGTACTCTTGAGGAGGTTCATGATGTGGAGTTTGATGAAACAAATGGTTCCCAAGAGGAAGATGAGAATCTAGATGATGTAAGAGGCACTCAATTGGTTAATGCAATGAAGAACATGGACATTGGTGACATAAGGCCTAGAGAGGTGATTGATGTTGAAGATGACCAGAATCAAGTGCTCTCTAACTCAAATGTGCAAGCTAGTGGTTCTCACGATCAAGTTCAAGCAAGAACTAGTGATGACAAAGTGCAAGATCAACAATAAGTGGCTAGTTCATCATCTCAACCAAGTGATCTATCAAATGCAAGCAATCAAGTGCAAATGCTTCAACCAACCAATGTTGCAAGGGATCATCCATTGGACACTATAATTGGTGATATTTCAAGAGGTGTGCAAACTAGATCAAGATTGGCTTCATTTTGTGAGCACTTCTCATTTGTGTCATCCATTGAACTTAAGAAGATAGATGAAGCTTTGAAGGATGTTGGTTGGGTCAATGCTATGCATGAAGAGCTAAACAACTTCATAAGAAACCAAGTATGGGAGTTAGTTGAGAGGCCTAAGGATCATAATATGATTGGAACCAAGTGGGTCTTTCAGAACAAGCAAGATCAAGATGGGATAGTAATAAGGAACAATGCAAGATTAGTGGCTCAAGGTTACACTCAAGTTGATGGTCTTGACTTTGGAGAAACATATGCCCCAGTTGCAAGATTGGAAGCAATTAGGATCTTGTTAGCCTATGCTTGTGCCCACAACATCAAGTTGTACCAAATGGATGTGAAGAGTGCATTTCTCAATGGGTACATCAATGAGCTTGTGTATGTTGAGCAACCTCCCAGTTTTGAAGAGGAAAAGAAACCCAACCTTGTTTACAAGTTGAGAAAGGCTTTGTATGGATTAAAACAAGCACCTAGAGCATGGTATGAGAGATTGAGGGATTTTCTACTCTCTAAGGGATTCAAGATGGGAAAGGTTGATACCACTCTCTTCACCAAGAAGCTTGGAAATGACTTGTTTGTAATGCAAATCTGTGTTATCATATTTGGGTCAACAAATCAAGATTTTTGTGAGGAGTTTGGCAAGATGATGGCAAGTGAGTTTGAGATGTTCATGATTAAAGAGCTTAGTTACTTCCTTGGTCTTCAAATCAAGCAAATGAAGTGTGGCACATTTGTGAGTCAAGGCAAGTATATCAAGGACATGCTCAAGAAGTTTGGAATGGATGATGCTAAAGCTATTAGTACACCTGTCGGTGCAGAAAGTGACCAACTAGTGAATATTTGTAGTTTTGCTATACATTGTGATCGAAGGTGGCCTAGCACTCAATGACCTTGGATTTATACTGGTTCAGGCAATGTGCCTACATCCATTCGGGGTCAGTCGGTGACTTTATTCCTGAGCCTAGGTGCTCGAAGTTTGCAGTGGGGTTACAAACGAGAAGGAGAACGATGGGGTGTACAAGAGGTTTGGTCAGCTCCGGTCGGAAGGGCCGAGAGTGACATGAACTTCACTATGAGCTAAGTGTTCAAGCGGGTGCTTGAGGTCCAAACCTGGAGGTTCTGTGGTTGAGAGCTATTGATCTAAGGAACTCTGATCAACTGGTCTCCGTCCCCTTTGTTGGAGGAAGCACACCCCTTTTATAGATTAAGGGGACGGTTTTACAAGTGAGAGGGAAAGGGTGCATATGCTACCGAGCCTTGTTGTCGACGTCTACCAAGCCTTGTTGCCCGCACCGGCGGGTACCAGATAATGGTAGGCACCTACAACACTATTGATGTCGTTGTAGAATGTTAGATGCATACGAGAGGTCGTGCTGCCTTTTTTTGGGATGGTGGATGTCGGTACCTACAAATACTATTTGATGCCTAGAGGCATGTGAGGAGTCTTGCTATATTCACCTGGTACGGTAAATCCTGGCGCCCATACCGCTATCAATGCCCAGAGGCACGTGGAGGGCCTTACCGTATGGGAGTTTTAGCGGCCCCTACAATGCTATAGAGGGAGATGTCGGCGCCTACAATACTATTTGTGTTAGGCTGGCTGCAGAGTACTGTTCCATGCAGGGTATGGTCCCTAGTATAGTGGTTTTGACTTGTGAGCCTTGCCTTGCCTTTCTTCGCACGTCTTCTGGTTCCTACTGAGCGGGATGGCTCCAGTCGGCTCTGAGTGCGCCGATCGGAGAAGAGCGGTGAGTAGGGTTCCTATGAGCCCCAGTCGGAGGGACACGGGGTCAGAGTTAGAAGTAGCGCTTTGGGCCAGGCCTTTCGATCAGAGAGGGCGTCCGGAGGCGGCTGGAGGCCAAAGCGAGTGCTCCGATCGGAGTGGTGGCCGAAGGGGTCGACGAGCGGGCACCGCTCCTTTTGGTCTAGACCTTCTGGTCGGCGACTGGGTCATCCTTCTGGCCTGTTACATTTAGACTCTTAGGCCAAGCCTTAGCACGGAAGCCGGTCCTCGAGGGACCCCGGGTTTATGAACCCGACAGGAGCCCTCGAGCCCTCGAGTGATTCAAGTAGAATTGTTTAGGGGATTTTTGTCTTGTCGATGGGTGCGCGTGAGCGCACCTGCAGGTGTAGCCTTTGAGCCCTTGGGCGGTTCAGGTGGAACCGTCTGGGTTTTTTTGTTTTGTCGGTGGGTGCGCTTGAGCACACCCACGGGTGTAGCCCCTGAGCCCCCGGGCGGTTCAGGCAGAACCGTCTGGGGGTGTTGTTTTAGTGGGCGTGTGTGCGTGTTTTTAGTCTAAGGTGGAATTTTGTCGCCAGAGGCGTTGTTGTGCAGCCGAGGTGTTTTTAGGCGTGAAGATTTGGATCAAGACAGAACTCACTGATCTCGGTGTTGATGCGCGCAGTGGATCGGGTGAGGAAGTTAGTTCGGGCGTGAGAGAGCTCACTGATCCTAGCATTGAAGCGCGCCGTGGGATCGGGTGAGGGAGTTATTTTGGGCACGAGAGAGCTCACTGATCCTAGCATCGATGCATGCCGTGGGATCGGGTGAGGGAGTTAGTTCGGGCGCGAGAGAGCTCACTGATCCTGGCATCGATGTGCGCTGTGGGATCAGGTGAGTGGGTTAGTTCAGACAAACCCTAGCGTCGGTGCGCGCCGTGGTATTGAAATAGTTAGTTTAGGGGTCGAACAAAACCGAGACCGTGGATCCTGGCGTTAGTGCGCGCTGTGGGACCGGGCAGGTCGAAGTCGTGGATCTCAGCCTCGATGAAGCCTAGGTGGCCAAGGTAGTTAGTTTTTGGGATCAGACAAGGTGACTTAGGCGATGCTCATGGATCCTGATGACGCGAGTTCAGTGTCACGGTCCCTGGATTTTTTGGAGCGTAGTCGGAAGTGTAGCCATATGACGTCGACGTGAGTTTAGAGTCGTGGTCCCTGGTTTTTTTGGAGCATAGTCGGAAGCATAGTTAGTTGGTTAGTTTACAGATCGGATGAGGCGGTGCTCGCGGATCCTAGCGTCAGTGCGCGCCATGGGACTGGGTGAGTCGGAGTTGTGGATCCTAGCAAGTTCAAGGTCATAGTCCCTAGCATTTGTCTTGAGCCCCTAAGCCCTGTTGGGCCTTCATAGGGGTCGGTGTGAGTTGTGTGCATTATCCCATCCTCGGTTCCTCACAACCGAAGGGGCTGAGTCTTGTCGCCTGTCTCGATCGCTTGGGCTCAAACGACGTCGCTCGATGAGTTCGCTAACGGGTATGATCGAGTGGAATCTGGGTCCATCGTTCATGACGGGGTCAACATACCCCTCTTATGACATTCCACTACTCCTTTGCCTGTAACCTGGCAGATGCCTAGGTCGTTCTGGAGACCGACCTGGGGGCCTAATGGCCTCTCCTCGATGGAGATTCTATGGGCTTGGCGAGAGGTTTAGGATTGAATGAGAAGGTTGAGATGACCCGGTCTGCTTGATCGAGCGAGGGCCACATGGGGCTCATCTATGTTTTTCTCCCCTAGCTCTGTTGATTGCTCATGTCAAATGAGGCAACCGCTGCTATGTGATGCAACACAGAACGTTGTGATGCATTTCGCTACACGTGCGATGCTTAGTTCCCGAGCCCTCGGGCGGTTCAGGGCCCGAATCGTCCGGGAGGTTTGGACATATGGAATGAATGTGCGTATGGATGTATAAAATGATTGTAAGGAAATGGAGGGGATTGGTAGTGCTCACCTTGATGGCTTGAGTGATGAGGTTTGGAGAGCTTTAGTCAGAAATGTTCGACCAGGACCTGTGCTCGTTAATCGTGGGTGAGCCTTTGTGTGAACAGTTTTTGTATTAATGAACGCATGCTCACCTTGATGACCTGAGTGATAGGGTTTGGAGAGCTTTAGTCAGAAATGTTCGACCGAGACCTATGCTCATCGTTTGTGACAGAGTCGGCATGGCCTACATGGGACACCCCTTCACTTCCTTACCTGTCATTCGGTGTCTATCCTGAGTGATTCGATCGACTCAGGGGGTCGGATGGTTTCTTCCGGCAGAAGATTTCGCTTTGGGTTCTTCTAGGTCTGGCCTAGGGAAGCAGAGAGCCACCCATGTGCGGTGGCGCTTCGGTTCCTATGCCCGTCGTGTGGTAGTGGTTGGTTGTGTGGTAGTGGTGGGCCATGGCCAGGCCACGTCCCTTCTGATCAGGAGCCATTTCATCGTGCAGGGCACATCTCATCGGTTAGTGCATGTCTTATCTGCATTAAATGGGAGCAAGAGAGAGAGAATTCCTCGCTCTGCCATTCCATCTTCCCCGATCGGTGCACCCTTCCCTAACTGCTGTTTTCTTTTCCTTAAGTAGGAGAAGGGAGAGGGTTTTCTCGCCCCATTTTTTTTGCCTGTTCCTCATCTACCGCCGCCTTCCCTCTTCTTTCTTGCCGTGAGTGTTCCTGAGAGCCGTGGAGTTTTCTAGGAAAGAAAGGGGAGAGAGCGAGGGGGAAGAGAAGAACTCACCAATCCTCTTGTGATCCCAGAGTGAAATGTCAGACTGGAGGTCATCCACTGTGAGGAAGTCGGTGCTAGAGGCCTTCATCAAGAAGGGGTTTCTGCCACCGCAAGAGGTGGTGCACTGGAGGGTTCTCGAGAGGGAAGAGTTTCCACAGCCTCGGCCCGATGAGGTGGTGTCCTTCCTCACCTTCCATGAGCACGGGTTGGGATACCCCACACACTGGTTTTTGCGCGGACTCCTTAATGAGTGGGGTCTAGAGCTGTAGCACCTTAATCCGATGGGGGTGCTGCATATCATCGGCTTTGTCACCGTCTACGAGGCTTTCCTCGGGATGGAGCCTCATGTGGATTTCTTCTGGTGGTTGTTCTCTAGGAGGACCCTGACAGTGGGGAATTCGGCTAAGACCACGCCGGTGGGAGGTTTAGCCTTACAGAGGAAGCCGAGCATGGGAGGTTCGTACCACGTGTACACCCCCTATGACTCCAACTAGGGGTGGCACGGGGAGTGGTTTTACATCAGGAATCTAGCGGCGGCGCTGTTCCCAGCGTTCATCGGTGGGAGGCCAGAGAAGCGGGATAGTTGGTCATGGGGTTGCACCTGCATAGAGAAGCACAAGGTTAGAGTCATCGAGGAGGAGCTTCGGGGGCTCATAAAGCGGGGCCTTGATGGGGTGCGGGTGTTCCACACCCTCTACCACCGCCGGGTTGCGCCGTTGGTGGAGAGGATGCGGCCGATGTGGAGGTACAACGGTCAGTCGGAACCAAATTGTGCATTGCCGAAGGACCTGCCAGACAACGAGGTCTGGAGTCACCTGGGCCGGGTGCTACAGCTGAGGCCCAAGGAGACGGTTGTGGGGAAACCCATACCATTCAATGCCTTGGTCGTATTCCGACTGGTATGATCCCTTCTTTTTCATTCATGTCCCTTCCTCTGCTTTTCCTATTTCCTAATTTCGGGTCATTCGTTCTGTAGGGGCTTGAAAAGTACAAGTCCTGGCCGCACCTTCCTAAGGAATCGAAGGGCATGGCCCGACAGGTCGCCCAAAATGAGGTGGCAGATGCTAGGAAGAAGAAGAGGACCAGGGAGGTTTGGCGGAAGTAGGAGAAGGAGCAGGAGGTCACCTGACGCATGAAGGCCAGGGAACGTAGGAGCGACGTCGAGTCAGAACTTGCGTCGGATGATCCTACGGATGTGGATGACGTGGTCTTCTTCGACGAGGAGGAGAGTCGAGAGGTCGTTGTGACCTTGGCAGAGCGTCGTGACCCTACGGTGACGTCTGCTAGTGAGGAGCATGAGGCCATGCGGCGTGCGGTGGTTCCCATGCCAAGGAAGCATGCGGCGAGCACGGACGCCGTTGGTGGACGGGCAGCGAAACAGACATGGTCACCGCGCCCCTTGGCGGTGTCGCTGGTCCCATCATCGCTTGTGGCGGACGCGGTTGAGCAAGCCGGGTGGTCCGAGGAGCAGACTGGTGCCTGTACGTCGTGTGACTTGCAGCTGGTGGATGCTCTGCCCGTTGCTCCGGTCGGGGAGTCCTGAGCCAGAGGTCATAGCGACCCGGAGGCCGGGCAGGAGCCAGTTAGGACGACTCTGCCCCCATCTGAAGCGAGGGGGCGTGGGTCATAGCCTAGGAGCGGTCCTTGTCCTATAGGTCCATCGTCATTGAGGCCTGCCTTTAGGGTCATGCCGCTCACTTCTCGATGTGTTTCCCTTTGTCGCTCTTCGATCTTTTGCTGGTTGAGTCTTTTTGGAGTGTGACTTACCTGCAATTTCTATCAGTGGCCGAGGGATGATGGGGCTGAGCATCACCTCGACTCCCATGTAGGAGACCTGGAGGCCCACCCTACAGCGTGTTGTGACAAACGATGGGGGGAGCAGCGTGGTGGAGGCAAGCCCTTCCCTTTCGGGGGTGGTTGCTGCCATAGTGACAGCGGCAGCATCAACTTTGGCAGTGATTCCAGTGTCGACGGTAGGGGCTGCGTTGGAAGTAACCCTTGTGGCCCCTCCTCCACCAGTCATGGCAGAAGAGGAGAGGGAGACCGAGCTCCTGGTCTCGCTGGGTGAAGGGCCGCCCGGCTCATCCTTGCCGCTGGGGCCGAAGGCACCAGAGGAAGGTGCGGTTGGGATGGAGTCAGGACGCCTGGTGGTGGTCCACGCGAATGAAGTGGTTGACATTATGTTTGATGACGAGGTGGGTGTCACAGCGGGGCCGCTAGTGTCGCTGCGGGAGCTAGTGGTGGTCCAATCAGAGGCTGGGCCCTCCGATGGGCTGCCGGAGGGTGACCTAGAGTGGGCCTGCCTTGAGGATCAAATGGAAGCATGGTTTGTCCTTTAGGATTCCTAGGAGCGTAAGCTCTAGGAGATCCTTGGGGAGGATGGGCATGTCGCAGTGTCCGAGCTCACCAACCTATCCGAGAAGCTTGGAAACACCTAGAGGCAGGTTAGGCTTGCTTAGCAGTTGGTGGAGGTCAATCTGCAGCTTGCCACAGCGGTGAGTTTTCCGTACTTTGTCCTTGACCTTTGAACTTTTTGTTGGTTGCCTTAGCACGCCTGTTTTTTGTAGAGTCTAAAGGAGATGTCATCCCGCAAGTCTCGCTTCCTCTAGATGGAACACGCCCGGATGGCCAAGCTCGAGTGTCGAGTAGAGTTCGCCTAACATGAGTCCTAGGACCAGGTGGCCGAGGTGGCCATGGCACGAGCAAAGGGGCAGCGTGCGGTGGAGCGGGTGACTACCGCTGAGCAAGGGCTCGAGGCAGTGAAGGCTCGCCAGGCGGAGACTAAGGCGGGGTTGCGGGCATCCCTAGCGAACACTGAGGCAACACTTCGGGAGGCC
Source organism: Miscanthus floridulus (assembly GCF_019320115.1). NCBI lineage: Eukaryota > Viridiplantae > Streptophyta > Magnoliopsida > Poales > Poaceae > Miscanthus > Miscanthus floridulus. The sequence goes on along the minus strand of NC_089584.1, from coordinate 93,153,886 downwards.
TTACTGGTCCTTAAGCTGGAGCAGAGCACTTTGGCGTCAGAGCAGGCCGCCCTAGAGTCGGTACGGAAGGCTCTGGAGGTAGAGCGGAGGGCCTGGTCAGAGGTGGACCAGGAGGTGCTTGCGCTCCAGGGCCGGGTGATAGGGATGGAGGAAGCGAGTGCCCGGCTACGTGAGCAGGCGGCCTGGCAGGCGAAGGATCTCTCCATCCTTGAGAACTTTCGTGTTGATACATGCTTTTTCTATTCTTCGTTGTTGGTTTTTTCCTTTAGCCTATTTCTAAGCTTGTCGCTCTTCTCTTAGAGCTAGATGGAAAGGTGAAGATGCTAGAGTGGGACCTAGAAATGACCCTGGCGACGCTCAGCCAGAATGCGGAGGAACTGGCCAAGTCCCGTGAAGAGCAACGTGCTCTCGAGGGGGATCTTGACCAAATCCGCAATGTTGCCCAGCTTGTCATCTTGGACATCTTCGGGTCGGTGCCCAGCACTAGCGCACCCGCGGTCCAGTTGGCAGAGGTCCCGGATGCGGTTCAGGACCTTATCAGGAGTGGGTTGTTCTATGGGGCGTCGGGGGTGCTGACATAAGTGGCGACGCACCATCCGAACCTAGACTTCGCCACCATCTGTAGTGGGTATGCTGAAGGCTTAAGCATGGAGGACATCCAGTCGATCGGGGAGGGCTTGCTGTTGCACACAAGGTCAGTGGCAGAGCAAGTCTCTGCCCAGTGGGTGATGGACGTCTGCTGTGAAGACATGGCTAGAAGCATGCACATAGAAGACGCTACCCAGTTTGCAGACGGCGCAGAGCCTAGGTCGGAGGCGAACGTTGCCCCAGTCCCGACCGAGGCAAATGTCGTGCCGCCAAGGAGTGAGCAGCCTGCTCCTCCATCGGTCGCTCCGATAGTAGATGCCGCCGGGCCGGTCCAATAGCTTTGCAAAATATAAGTAGTTTAGTGAAGGTAGAAGTTTAAGTTTGTGGGGGAGCCCCGATGTAAATATTACTGTGTGCTTAATGACTACAGTCAGTTTTGTTTTTTGTGATGGAATTGCTCCGTTCGAGGGAGCCTGTTCCCTTTTGTTCTTTAGTTTTCCCTTAGCATAATTTTGTTTTTTATTCTTTCTTTCTCGTACCTGCCCGTTTGTCCCATAGGCCATGACCTTGGGAGCCCAGGGCATGGCCTGAGAGGCTCGGCTGCTCATAACTGTAGGGAAAGGTGGGGTACGATCGGATGGAATGTTTTTAAAGAAAAGCTACGTAAAGCAAAACTAAGGAACAAACTATCCCGTTGGTTGGGTAGGAAGGAATTCCACCATATGTAAACAAAATAGGAAGGTAGTCATTTATGCATAATGATAGTATTGTACCCTAGTGGAGCCCCCGAGCGCCCCATGTCAAAAAGTGTTCGGGTCAGGGTGCTTTTGTAGGAGCATATACTAAGTAGACAATGGTAAGATTGAAGCTTAGGAAAAATGACATAGTTGTTCCAGTAGTTCAGGGAGATGGGCGTCATTGTCGTCCTTCGGTTAGTACACGTCCTAGCCCGCTACACCCCCTTTCTTGGTTGCTGCCTCTTTGCCTTTGCTGGCCTACCGTAGAAGGTGCTTGAGGAGCTGGTAGTCCTTGTAGAGGTGTTTTATGGGGTAGTCGTGGTTGGTGCATGGGCTCTCCATGATCTTGTGGAAGTGGCCGAAAGGGCCCTACTAGGCTGCGTGCCCGCATGATCAGCCGTGGCGACCAACACGGAGTTGGCCAGTCGATGATGATTCTTTCTGTTCTTTTTCCCCCTCTGCGTGGAGGGGCCTTTGTCCTAATCTCAGCGCTTGGCCTTGCCCTTGCCCTGGACTCCATCGGAGCGCGGCGGGAGCTGCGTTTGTTAGGGGTTTTGGACGAAGGCCCATGGTCCCGGGCCATCAGGGCTAGGATTTTGGTCGCTGCTGTGTGTGTCTCGGTTTGGTCCGAGCTATGTGAATATAGGTGGTCAGTGCAGAGCGGTTGCTGGGTCAAGACGAGGTGCCAGTTTGGCCTCCTGTGCCGCACTTTTTGATTGTAGCGGCAATCGGAAGGAGCAACCCATCTGCCGTGTTCTCGTTCCCCTGGTGGAGAGCAAGGATGCGTATCGGGGTGGCGATATGGAGCACTCCGCTTGTTGAATGGCGGTGGTCTCCACTAGAGTCCAAAGGTTTTGGTGGATCGCCTGCTCATGAGGGTCGTTCGGCTCGGACAGGCCACACAGAAGCATTGCCATGGTGGCGATGTTCTGGTTCACCCGAGCAAAGTGCGGGGGATCATTCCCCCTATCCATGGTGTTGTGCTAGACCTGATGGGTGCACCCTCAGGCGCCGCTTGCTAGTCTATGTGTGCAGGGCGCAGTGTGGTGCGCCGAGCGTGCCGACATAGTTAGTGGCTGATGCAGCCACCGTTGTCGCAGTTCCTCCTCGTGCTCAAGTGTGAGCTTAGGGGTCTCCACATGGGGGTTTGGAGAGGTGTGTGTCCGTGAGAACTCTACTTCCACCAGTGGGTGTCCCAGAGGGTCCGCCATGGCACACTGCTAGGATGGACGGTGGCTAGGTGCCATGTCATCGATGCTGGAGCCGTCACTCTCACCATCGTCATCCATGAGGTTGTGGAAACAGGTGGGAGCATAGCTCGTCATTCCCATGAATTCGGATGCGAGAGGGGGTGGCGCAGGCATCCTTCGGAGCCCTCGGGCATGTGTCTATGGAAGATGCGAGGCCATAGGGGAACTGGTCGTACGGCGGTGATGTTGGGGACAACGAGGTTCCACCGGGTAATCGGTGGAAGATAAAGAATAGTAAGTAAATAACAGTGTGCATATTACTTACAGCGGGGTTTGAGCAGAGAGTTTGCTCAGAAAGAAGCGTAGATGTCACGTCATCGAAGCCACACGTCCTAGAGTTGATGGAGGGCGCTCCTCCGATGGGTGCCGGGACGTGAGCCTCCTCGCGGAGATGTAGCACGCCGAGCCGGTCGGCGATGAAGTTCAAGCTTTTGAAGAGGAAGGCCTAGGACAGCTCGAAGACGGGTGGAACCCGCATCCCAGCGGGTGAGAGTGCGGGAAATTCCAGCGAGTCGAAGCGAATCGTATTGCCCAAGCCCGCCATGGCGAGGGTGGCAGAAAAGTGGGCCATCCGATGACCAAAAAGTGTTGAACGTACAACGTCTTCCCCATGGACGGCGCCAACTGTCGGTGCAGAAAGTGACCAACAGTGAATATTTGTAGTTTTGCTATACGTTGTGATCGGAGGTGGCCTTGCACTAAATGACACATGATTTATACTGGTTCAAGCAACGTGCCCTACGTCTAGTTGGGGTTGGTCAGTGACTTTATTCCTAAGCCCAGGTGCTTGAAGTTTGCAGTGGGGTTACGAACGAGAAGGAGAAAGATGGGGTGTACAAGAGGTCCGACCGGCTCTGATTGAAAGGGCCAAGAGTGATAGGAACTTCGCTATGAGCTAAGTGTTCAAGTGGGTGCTTGAGGTCTGAACCTGGCAGTTCTGTGGTTGAGAGCTATCGATATAAGGAACTCTGATCAACTGGTCTCCGTCCCCTTTGTTGGAGGAAGCACACCCCTTTTATAGATGAAGGGGATGGCTTTACAAGTGAGAGGGAAAGGGTGCGTATGCTACTGAGCCTTGTTGTCCACGCCTACCGAGCCTTGTTGCCCGCACCAGCGGGTACCAGATAATGGTAGGCGCCTACAACACTATTGATGTCACTATAGAATATTAGATGCATACGAGAGGTCGTACTGCTTTTTTAGGGATGGTGGACATCGGTACCTGTAAATACTGTTTGAAGCCTAGAGGCATGTGAGGAGCCTCGCTATGTTCACTCGGTATGGTAAATCCTGGCGCCCATACCGCTATCGATGCCCAGAGGCACATGGAGGGCCTTACCATATGGGAGTTTTAGCAGCCCCTACAATGCTGTAGAGGGAGATGTCGGCGCCTACAATACTATTTGTGTCAGGGTGGCTGCAGAGTACTGTTCTATGTAGGGTATGGTCCCTGGTACAATGGTTTTGACTTGTGAGCCTTGCCTTGCCTTTCTCCGCATGTCTTCTGGTTCCTACCGAGCGGGCGTCCCCGGTCAGATGGCTCCAGTCGGCTCTGAGTGAGCTGGTCAGAGAAGAGCGGTGAGCAGGGTTCCTATGAGCCCCGGTCAGAGGGACACGGGGTTAGAGTCGGAAGTAGCGCTTTGGGCTAGGCCTTTCGATTAGAGAGGGCGTCCGGAGGCGGCTAGAGGCCAAAGCGAGTACTTTGATCGGAGTGGTGGGCCAAAGGGGTCGACGAGCGGGCGTAGCTCCTTTCGGTCTAGACCTTCTGGTCGGCGTCTAGGCTGTCCTTCTAGCCTATTACATTTAGACTCTTGGGCCGAGCCTTGGTGCAGAAGCCGGTCCCCGAGGGACCCCAGGTTTATGAACCCGACAATACTAATGGGAACAAGTGGAAGTTTGGATAGTGATGGTAGTGGCAACATGGTGGATCAAAAGATGTATCGGTCTATGATTAGAAGCCTACTCTATGTGACCGCATCAAGGCCGGATGTGATGTTTAGTGTATGTATGTGTGCTAGATTTCAAGCCTTACCAAGAGAAAGTCATTTGAAGGCAACAAAGAAAATATTGAGGTACTTGAAGCATACACAAAATGTTGGATTGTGGTATCCCAAAGGAGCAAGATTTGAGTTGATTGGATATTTGGACTCTGATTATGCGGGATGCAAAGTTGAGAGAAAGAGCACATCGGGCACATGTCAACTATTGGGAAGATCACTTGTGTCTTGGTCATCAAAGAAGCAAAATAGTGTAGCACTTTCAACCGCCGAAGTGGAGTATATTTCGGCCGGTAGTTGTTGTGCTCAATTACTTTGGATGAAGGCTACTTTGAGTGATTTTGGAATCAAGTTCAAGCAAGTGCCATTGCTATGTGACAATGAAAGTGCCATAAAGCTCACCAACAACCCAGTTCAACATTCAAGAACAAAGCATATTGATGTCCGCCATCATTTCATAAGAGATCACCAACAAAAAGCGGACAATTGCATTGAGAGTGTAAGCACCGAAGATCAACTTGGTGATATCTTCACCAAGCCACTTGATGAAAAGAGGTTTTGCAAGCTAAGGAATGAATTGAACATACTTGACTTCTCCAATATGTGTTGTTGCACCCTCCACTTATATGATATGCCTCTCCTTCGAGCAATCCAAGGTAAAAGTTGATTGGTATGGCATACATCCTTGCTAAGGACATGTTTAGTGCATCTAGACATATTTCACATTTGAATAGGCTCATTCATGAAAATCAAATGAATTTGATGCTTGTATGGTACCACCATTGCTTGTATGCTTGAAATGATCTAGTAGTAGCATATGACATGTTTGTGGACTTGTAAACCTAGTGTTTGATCTAGAAAATAAGCTATAAGTGTTTAACTCAACATGGTACAAGATAACCCTTATTTGGAGGTGTGAAGAATCTTGTCCTTGGATCAAACCGAGTTAAATATCTTTTTGCAAGTAATCTAGTATGAACCAAATTGGGAAAATGATCCTCATTTCACATGGTTTCACCCCCATCCTATCTATAATTTGAGCTCACCTTTTGTGCTAGTTGTTGACAAAGGGTGAGAGAAATTCACAAAGATAGTAAGATAGGAGAAGCAAAAAAAAATTGAAATGACATTGTAAGGGGAAAAATAAAAAATGCACACAAGTAGGGGGAGCAAGCTCATAAACTTGTATCTTGCATTTTGATGTGCATTTCATATATTTGCTTTCATAGCACTAGTTCTAAATTTCAATATCCATGCTTGTGTGGTGTATGCTAGTTATATGCTTGAATGGTGAAATGAAAAACTAGCATGCATAGGCTAAAGTAACTAGACTTATGTTCATTTTATGCAAACTAGACCCTTGCTAGTAATGTTGATCTCATGGGGTATTCTAGTTTTTGTGTATATATAGTTACTAATGGTGCTAAGGATGGTATATTGGTGCACTCCAATTGGTATCACGCTTCAAAGGTCCATCTCTTATACCTTAGCATCATACGGTAGAAATTGACTCCTATATTTCCTATCTAAGTGTCAGTGTTTTGGATCGGTGGATCCTCAACCAACTAGTGAAAGTGTACTGCGTGCTCCTAATCCCGGATGGTGATGCAAAGAGACACAAGGTTTATACTGGTTCGGGCAATAAGTGCCCTACGTCCAGTCTGAGAGAGCGATCTTGTATTCCTTGCACCAAGGTGCTTGTTGTAGGGGTTTACAAGCTGGGCGAGAGAGGGAGCTTGTCCTAGGTCTCTACGTGGAGTGGCGTGGGTTGCTTGAGATGTTGATCTCAGGCAGTGGGGGAGCATGCATATTACAGAGTGTCGAGCATTGCTGGAGCATGTGTGTGTCTGAGTCTACGTGAGTCTGTCTGTGTGTGAACGTTTGCCCTTAGAAACGGCCCCAGTCACTCCCTTTTATAGTTGAAGGGGGGGACAGGGGTGATACATGCATTCGCTATGTGGCGTTTTGTGAGCGGAGGTGGTATGTCTGAGCCCTGTGCTTGTCGCTGTGGCAGCATGGTCGACGGAGCGGTCTTGTCCTTGATGCACTAGAGCGACACGCCGGTCACGCCCGATCCTATGTGACGTGGGACCTCCAGTGATAGCTTGATGTAGGGCATGGCGGACGACGTGTCGGTCGCTGTATGTCAATAGCGTAGAGAGCCGAGGCTTAGTTGGTGCAGAGGCCGAACCATCGTGGGGGGCTCAGCGGGCGCGAATCCTGAGGCTACTGAGACCTCGATGTAGATGGCCGAGGCTTAGAGGGAGCAGTTGGTCCTGTACATTGATTCTGAGGCTACAGTTACCCAGACTTGACTCCCCATGCTGCACTATCCTTAGAACAATTGGGGTTAGGCAGCACAGTCCAGCACGGGCATCAGTCGTGGGCACAGCGCTGAGCACAGCGACCGGTAACCCCTGCCCCGTCTTGTCCTGGATGGCATGGCGTTGATGTGACTCCCATCTCATCGACCACTCCGCTATACTGGGCCATCATTCGGCTGATGTTGCAGGAGTGGTTGGCTACATTAGTTAGGCGTGACGTCTCGGTTGAGGCAGCGGTGATGGGGTGGCTGTTGAGCTGGCCTTGAGTGAGGTGGACAATCGGTACCTCGTCCGAGGCCTTACATGCGGTGCCTCGAGCAAGACGGAGAATCGGTACCCCATCCGAGGCCTTACATGTGGGGCCTCGAGTGAGACGGAGAATCAATACCCCGTCTGAGGCCTGGTGGGAGGTGCCTTAGGTGAGTCGAAGAATCGGTACCCTGTCCAAGGCCTTACGTGTGGGGCCTCGAGTGAGATGGAGAATCGGTACCCCGTCCAAGGCCTTACATGCGGGAGGTGCCTCAGGTGAGTCGGAGAATCGGTACCCCATCCGAGGCCTTACGTGCGGGGCCTCGAGTGAGTCGAAGAATCAGTACCCCATCCGAGGCCTTACGTGCGGGGCCTTGAGCAAGACGGAGAATCGGTACCCTGTCCGAGGCCTTACGGTTTCATTTTGGGCCGAGCCCGCTTCGGGTAGGTCCGGATTTGTTCGAGGTGGGCCGGGCGGCCCAGCTGAGCTTCGGATAAGGTGGGGGCTTGCTGGTAGTTGTCTCTTGGCTTTGATTTTTATAGGGTCTAAGTGATTTTTTCGGTTTTTGCTTAGGGGACCCCTTTTATTGTACCCGATAGTAGCCCCCGAGCCTCGGGGAGAGTGTGAGCACTCTCCCTGAGGTTTTGACGAGGTGTGCGCGAGCGCACCCACTAGGTGTAGCCCCTGAGGCCCTAGAGAAGTGGATTTATTCCTCTAGGGGCTTTTCTCATGTTGAGCGGGGGGTTTTATCGTGTTTGCCGAGCCCACGAGTGCGAGTTCGGGTCACTGGGTCTTGGCTTGGTTACAGGAAGAGCCCCCAAGCCTCTACGCGGAGCAAGAGGGTGATCAGGGGTTTCCTCATCTTTTTTGTGTAGCCCTCACGCATCCTTTTCGTTTGGAAGGAGGGGTGGAGTATGCCAGGCTACCCTCAATGAGCGTGAGCAGTGACACCTCCGGTGAGCTGTTATCGGGTAAGTCCGAGTGGAGGCTCGTGCCCCATTCGATTGGGGTCGGCTGGTGGTTCAAAGACGCACTCCAAAAGTACCAGAGGGCTTCTCTAGTGGGCCCCAGGGCCATTCGATTGGCCTAGGGGGCTCGGTGCCTCCCTATGGTGGGATCCCCTTCAGAGACCTCCCTGCCGATCTCAGACACGACTTAGGGCATCCCAAGCAGTCGCTTGCTTGGGCCTCGGCCATGTACGGGCTCGCCCATAGTCATCCCTAACTCTATTTGTCCTGGGATGGCTGTCAAGACCTTCGGGGGCCCAGCCTTCGAACCCCTAGACAGTAACGGGTTCGGTGCCTTTTATCACGTTTACCGAGCCCCCAAATGCGAGTTCAGGTTGCTAGGCCATGGCTTGTTTGCAGGAAGAGCCCCCAAGCCTCTGCGTGGAGCAAGAGGACAATCAGGAGTTTCCCTATCTTTTTGGTGCGACCCTCATGCATCCTTTTCGTTCGGAAGGAGGGGTTGTTTGCCGAGCCCCCAAGTGCGAGTCTGGTCGCTGGGTCTTGGCTTGGTTGCAGGGAGTGCCCTTGAGCCTCTACGCGGAGCAAGAGGGCGATCAGGAGTTTCCTGTGCATCCTTTTTGTTTGGAAGGAGGGGTTGTTTGCCGAGCCCCAAGTGTGAGCTTGGGTCGCTGGGTCTCGGCTTGGTTTGCAGGAAGTGCCCCTGAGCCTCTACGCGGAGCAAGAGGGTGATCAGGAGTTTCCCTGTCTTTTTTGTGTAGCCCTCGCGCATCCTTTTCATTTGAAAGGAGGGGTGGAGTATGCTAGGCTACCCTCGGTGGGCGCGAGCAGTGACACCTCCGGTGAGCTATTACCGGGTAAGTCCAAGTGGAGGCCCATGCCCCATTCAATAGGGGTCGGCTGGCGGTCTAGAGACGCACTCCAAAAGTACTAGAGGGCTTCTCTAGTGGGTCCTAGGGCCATTTGATTGGCCCCGGGGGCTCGATGCCTCCCTATGGTGGGATCCCATTTAGAGACCTCCCTGTTGGTCTTGGACATGACTTAGGGCATCCCAAGCAATTGCTTGCTTGGGCCTCGGCCATGTATGGGCTCGCCCATAGTCATCCCTGACTCTATTTGTCCTAGGGCGGCTGTCGAGACCCTCGGGGGCCCAGCCTCCGAACCCCTGGACCATAACGGGCTCAGTGCCCAGTTCCTTTGTCTGAAAGGAATCGGGTGGGGGATATTCCCCTCCCATCGGCTGACAACGGCAGGTGCGCCTTTTGAGGCGGTTTCTCGAGGAGATGGAATGGCGCCTGCCATCGCTATGGTCGGATGCGACGCGATGTCAGCGAATGGGATGTTACTGTGCGTGCGCGATTAATAAGGGAAAGGTGGGCGCATGGGCAGTTTAATCGGATTCGGATTAACTGCGCCAGATCTGAGGGAAACTTCCCCAGTTTCATCACCCATCCATTTTGCCCCCCTCCCGCATAAATACGTGATGAGCCTCGCCCCTCTCCTCCTTACCTTGCCTACATTCGCCTTTTCTGCCCTCGAGCGGTTGCTAAGAACAGAGGAAGAGAGCGCCGGGGAGAAGAAGGGAGAAGGGAGAGGGAAGGCGCGAGAAAGAGAGGGATAGCGAGAGCTCGTCTTACCACCGTAGCCGCATTCTCCACCGCACCCATGGCCGGCGGCGCTGTTGTCATTTAGGTGGACCCTTAGGGTCCGTCCGATGTGTCCGCGGCGGAGCTACAGTCGCTTGTCGACGGCAGCCTCCTCCGCCCGGTTACTGATCCCACCAGACCAAAGTGGATTGCTCCAGGAGCCGAGCTAGAGCTGAGGCCACGCGATAGGTACATCGTGAGCTTCGTGGCTTTCTACGAGCGCGGTCTTGGCCTACTGGTGGACCGGTTCATGCGGGCGCTCCCGCACTACTATGGTGTGGAGCTTCACAACTTCAACCCCAACTCTATCGCGTAGGCAGCCATCTTCATCACCGTCTACAAGGGGTACCTAGGCATTGCCCCCCACTAGGAGCTGTGGCTCTACCTCTTTCGGGCGGGGCTCACCACCAAGCCGACGGGCACGATGGGCATGCAGAAGGCGATGAGGGCCAGTGGTTGCACTCTCCAAGTGCACCAAGACCAGTAGCCCCTCTACATCCTGGCCTAGCTCGCGTCATCCAACCATCATTGGTACAACAGCTAGTTCTACCTTTGCAACGACAACGGTGGACTTCCCCCTACACCGGGCGGGTCATGGAGAGCCAGCCAGAGAAGTGGAGGTATGGCATCCCGGTGGTTGATCAGCCCAAGCTGCGGCCGCTCCTAGAGGGGCTGGAGAGGCTGCGCAGTGGCGGCCTTACGACTGTAGTGGTCATGGCAGCCTTCCACTGCCAGAGGGTGCTGCCGCTGATGGCTCGGTGGCAGCGCCTATTCGACATGACACCGGATGAGCCAATTGAGGGCATCTGGATGTCCACCATCGCCCTCTTTGATGAGGAGATTCTACGTCGGGTGAGAGAGACGGTGGAGGGGTGCCTGAGGAGCGGTGGTCTGACCCCATTCATGATGCGCCCATCATGGGGGTACCTCTCTCTAGTAAGTCACGTGCCGCTGCGGCCCCCGAGGCCTCCTTGCTCCTTGCATTTTCCTATTCCCTTATTTGTGTTCGCCATTCCTACAGGGGATGAGGGATGTGCGAGCCTCCCCGCCGCTCGTTCCTGAGGACGCAGAGCGGTGGGCGATGAACCGGGCGCATGCTGAGGCGCAGAAGAAGTGGAAGGACACCGAGGAGGCCAGGCGCAAGAGGAAGAACCTTGAGCGTGAAGAGCTAGAGAAACATCGCCGGCATCAGAGGCACAAGGGTCTCCCGATGGAGCTGTCTCCGTCACCGTCATTGTCGGATTCCTCGAGTGATGACGATGAGAGCGAGGTGGGGCGGGGTATCCTAGACCATCTCCCTAACATCAGGGGGACAACGTTCGGGGCGTCAGTGAGCAGCCCGGCATTTCTAGGGGAAGGAGGAGAGGATGCCTCGGGGCCAGCGATCGCCCGCCCCAGGGCCGAGGCCGACGCGCCCAAGGTATGGGCGTTAGGGAAGCACGCCGTCAGCCCGGTGGGCTCAACGGCGGAGGTGGAGTAGGCGATAGCAGGGGTGATGCAACCACCTCTACAGAGGGTCGAGGGGGCGCTAGAGTCCAACGAAGGCCAGCCGGCACCGGTGGACATGGAGGCCGTGCCACCACCGCCGCCACCGCCATTGCAGAGGAGGAGGGATGTAGTGCCAAAGCGGCTGTGTCCCCGTTTGAGGTGAGTGTTTTGTTGGTGGAGTTGTAGCATTTCTCGTTCGTTCTTTGGCCGTATGCTAACCCTATGAGCGCTTTGTCTTTAGCCAGAAGCGTTAGGCGAAGGCACCTTCCTTGGCACCACGTAAAGCGCTTAAGGTGAGCACCAGCTCCCTCGCCCAAGGAGAGGCTACTGAGGGGGCCATGAAGCAAGCGGGGGAGGAGGTGCCTATGCCCCGTGAGGTCGAGGCCCATGCGTCAGATGAAGCCAAGGCACCCCCAGTCGCTGACGCCACCAAGGGCAAGGCCGAGGCCCCTAGGACCTCTGAGGCCAAAGCGACGGAGGCCGAGGCCCTCAGGGCTTTGAAGGTCAAAGTGGTGGGCATCGGGGCTCCCTGGGCTACCGGGGTCGAGGCGGTGGAGGCCAGTTTGGGCATGGTGGAGCCGACGGGCCAGGATGCAGAGATGGGGGTGGGGCAAGCCTCAGTACCGCCCCCGGTCCAAGACCCGTTGCCGTCATAGGAGAGCGCTCGGGAAGTGGAGGTCCATTCGATCTCCTCCGACGATACTTCCCAAGGGAAGGAGGTGGCAGATGCTAAGGCGGCAAGCACCGTGGAGTAGCCAGCTCTAACTTCTAGCAAGGGAAGCTCGGCCCTCGTGTAGGTACAACCCAAGCCCCATGGGTGGGATCACCCATGTGTATTATGGCAGAGCCAGGACGACCCTAAGGGGGAGCCTCTGTTTGCCCTCGAGGATGTAGCTGAGGGGACGCTGGGGCTCCTTCGAGCAATTCTGCCAGCTGGCAGAGCAGTCACTGTGGACAGCACTGTCTATCATGGCCGATGATCTGCCCGGCGTTGCCCAGGTATGCGCCTTCTTTTCTTGTGTGGTGTCATCTTTTTCCTAAGTTTTCTCGTAGCGCTTGATGTCCGTTCTACCTATCTAGGAGCTTGAGGCTCGGTCCCTCGAGAAGTCGTTGTTCCTCCAGTGGGAGAGGGGCTTCTGGGACCAGCTCCGGTAGCAGAAGGACCTACTCGCTAATGCCAACGAGCTTCTATCGACATGGAGCGCGGAGGTGGAGGACCTCCACCTTCGCTGTGCTGACATGAAGGCTGAGGTAGCCATAGCTCGGGAGCAGGCCGCCCCTTTGGCAGCGCGAATCAAGGAGCTAGAGGAGGAGTTGACCCGGGTGGCCGGTGAGCGGGACACCTTCAGGTCCTAGGCCAAACAAGTGGAGGTCTCTACCAAGGCCATCGTCGGGCAGCTGGGGGTGGAGCAGGGCGTGCACCTACTGATGAAAGGTGCCTTGGCAGAGGCCCTCAAGGTGGCCAAGGCCTCTCGGGTCGAGGTCCAAAGCTGGAAAGAGAAACCCGAGGGTGAGTCCCATAGGCCTTCACCCTTGTTCAGCTTATTTCCTTTTGTGCTTAACCCCATACCATTTGTCTTGGCACAGGATTGGAGAAGGAGGTCTCCCAGGCAGCTGAGGCCTCTGTTGAAGTGCAGGCCATGCTCAAGGCCAAGATCTAGGAGCACAACACGCTGTAGAGCACCGCCCGTACCGCCTATGAGGCCCTAGAGGTTGGGGAGTCGAGCCAAGCAGCTCCCTTAGGAGCCGTTTGATCGCGTTGAGCGGCCAAGTCCACAAGTGGCTCTAGGGGGCGATGCACATGGGCGTCAAGCGCGCCCTGGCCATCGTCTCCTCGTAGTACGCCAGCGTTGACCTCAAGGCCATCAGCGATGGTTATGTCTTGCCTAAGGATGACGAGGAGGCCGACGAGGAGGTCATGAAGCTAATGGAGGCGGCCGATGCCCCTGGCACGGCGCTGGCCAAGCTATTCGAAGAGGAGGTGGTTCCTCCTACGCCGACCGCCGACGCTGGTGACCCTGAGTTCTGACCTAGGCCAAAGGGGCCATGTAAATGGATTAGGATTATTATTGTATCGTAACGCTTGTGGCCATCGAGGCCTTTTTTAAAGTACTTATGCGTCTATGCTTTTTAATCATTTTTATAGTATTTCTGAGCCTCTGCCCTCTGTCTCATCTCTGCACATATCACTTGCAAAAAACTTCCTCGGAGCCTAAGCTACCCCTTGGGCAAAAGGTGGTGAGGGAGTTGCCGTAGCTCGGAGGCATAGGCTGTTCTCGTGGCTCGGCCGACCTTTTGGCCTTGAGATAGACTTTCGGTCCTTAGGTTTTTTTACAATCAATTTGTCAGAGAGCGCGAGAGAGTTTGGCATAGAATTTTTTTTAGAAAACGATTAAAAAATGGTGCTTGGGACTTAGGGGGGTCCCCCCTTCTAGCCCCTGAGGGAGGCTCGGTTCTGTAGAGGCAGAGCCGAGTCTCCCTTGTAGCATTATCGTAACGCCGATCCCCCATCGATGGGCTCAGGGGGTCTCTCAAAAAATTAGAACAACTAAAGAACGCTTCTTTAATGTATTTCGAGAAACAATGTATACAATACTTAGAAATTTAAGGGTAGAAGCGACGTATCTGTTCTATGTTCCAAGCATCGTTGTCGAGGAAGATGGCCCTAACAGCCTCTTCACCTGAGGCGAAGTTAGTGGCGATGTCGAGGAGCGCAGCCGCCGTGGTTGGTACTTTCCAGCCTAATTCTCGGACCAGGTCTCGGTAGGAGGTGCCGAAGAGGAATGCCTGGACAATTTTTGAGTCACCGACGCTAGGCAACTCATTGCATTGCTTGGAGAAGCATCAGACGAAGTCTTAGAGAGACTCGTCCGGCCTCTGGCGACAACTCTTGAGGTCCTAGGAGTTCCTAGGGCGCACGTATGTGCCTTGGAAATTCTTGACGAAGACCTTTACCAAGTCGCGCCAGTTGTGGATCTACAAGGGAGGGAGGTGTTTGAGCCAGGCTCGCACCGAGTTCGATAGGAACAAGGGGAGGTTGCGAACGATGAGCAGGCCTCCCTATCCTGCCGAGGCGGTGCCCTAGGAAGTTCCGAGGCGCCTCAGCGTCGTTGAGAGGCAGAACTCTCGGCCTGCTGCACTGTGACAGTCTCGAGGAGGTCCTAGAGCTCACTGCGGGCCCGTCGCCCCTCCGAGGTAGAGGGCTTGGGCATCATTCGGAGTAGCATCACCGCTACCGTGACGTTTTGGCTAGCACGATGGAAGATAGGGGTTGATTGTCCCCTTCGTCATTATTGATGCGGCGGTTGACATCGCGAGCCCTGTGCTGGGCTGCTCCACCATCACCGTGACCCTGCTACTCTTGCTTGAGAGTGTCTCGGAGCTGCCATAGAAGGAGTTGGTCTTGTTTGACCTTGGCCTAAAGCTCACGGAGCTACTCCAGGTCAAGGCGTCAAAGTTCCTCGTGGGCGGGGTTGTCGTTCCGCACTGCCGGAGGCTCGATGCGTGGAGGTGTGGCGTCGCCTGCCCCTTGGCGGAGCGGGGAGCGGTTGCCTGCCCCTTCATCCTCATCGCTCGTTCTCAGTTCCTGAGCCCAATGTGGAAGCACTTTCAAGTGGGATCGTAAGTGCCTTCATCGTCGAAGTCAGAGTAGCCGAAGGAGTAGTCGCTCGTGGCCAGGAAGCAGCGCATGGCTTCAAGGTCACGAAGCCCGAAGAAGTCCGCTCCGGCCCACGCCTCATCCTCCTCTGAGGAGTCGGCGTGGGTGTGGGTTGAGGTAGTGGCATCGAGGTCGAGGGCGAAGCATTGGTGGCATCCTGAGGGCTCTGCGTGAGCGGAAGCGTAGGCGGCGGCGACATTAGTCAACCCGAAGGGGTATGGGGATGGTGCCATCGCTGGGCTTTGCTCCGCCGGAGTTGACCCCTCAGGAGGTGGTAGGGCAGGGCTTGTTGACAGGGCATCGCTGCATACCACCGGCATTTTTCCCTTGCCTTGGCTTAAGCTGGGTAGGTCCCCAACCAGGGACTCTGCACCAGCAGCCGGGTTGTGGCAGAACCTCCTAAATTTTAGGACCCACATGCATTTGTCACTGTCCATCGACCTTTGACAACTATGCATATGTTCCTGGTAACTTAAGAAGTCTGTCGGGTGTCCTCGGGGAACCCCGAATCATCCACGATTTCTGAGCAGGATCACATTATAGGGTCATTGCAGTATTACAACATTTATTCAAATATCAATACCAGAGTAAAAACAGCGGAAGTCTTACGATAACTTAGTTTACAAACCAGTTGTTTCAAACCTTACAATCTAAGTTTGATAATTATTACAAACCATAGTAGTAGTGGAGTGGCATATTAAACAAATCCATAACACACAAAATAAACATCCTGCCCAAGGATCACACATTTACTTCTCATCGTCAGAACGAACGATAGTCATGCAGCACGATCCAAAACAGATCTGCTCATGAGGCTCACCTGCAACAAGGGGTCAACGAACCCTGAGTACAAAAGTACTCAACAAGACTTAACCGAAATATTAACTTATAAACTTAGGAATGCAGGCTCAGGGATTCAAGGTATAGCTTTAACAATGATCAAAGTTCTTTTGCGTAAAAGCTCTTTTAACATAATTCTTTATATAGAAAACTTCATAAGAATTATATACAAAGCTGACATGATCCATGCTGAGATCATGAAACTTTATATCCAACACCTTCACAAGCCTTATTCAAGTTCCAGTTATTAATACTACGATGATGAACAGTGAGTTGAGTCTCCATAACCGAGGAGCAATGACGATTCGAACCGATTAAAACCCAGCTAGGAATTCCAGACCACACGACATATGCAGGTCCCCGACCTACATATACCAACCTGCACTCAGATCCTCTAAAAACAAGAACGGGTCTGCGCCACCCGAGAATACAGTACCCCACCATTCCAGCCCATGGCCACGTGGGTACATGCTATTCCCGCCATCTCTCCACTACCAGTGCGCGAGTAGCCATTCTCATAATAGAATAGCCGAGTAAAGGCTTACTGGAGTATGTGGTTAGTACTACAAATTCTCACCTCATGCAATTCAACAACGGACGTGCCTTAATCAACACAGACGGAAAGACCCCGCTCACAAGACCTCCATGTCTGGTGGCTCACACTCACCGAGTCTGCCCGGTCTAGATTTATTACTCCACATTCCCATATCACATGCTAACATAATTAACCAATGTTCCATTTAAAACTTGCAGGTGGCAGGTAGTCACCCGACTTTCATCGTTCTATGCATAGCTAAGCAAAACTAGGCATATACGAATTTAAAACTGGTAATATGGTAAATATGGAATAACAAGGGTGGTAATGCACCAATTAGACTCTTACTTAACTCCTAATCACTTAATGCAGTAATAGAAAGCAAAAGCAAAATTAATTTATAAAACACAAGGTAGGGTTGTATGCATCCGGGGCTTGCCTTCGTTGACGAAAAAGTCTAGTTCCTGCGACGTTTCACAAGTATTCGATCCGACCTCAATAGACGGATTAACCTCCTCAACAACTTGATTAACTACCACGTGTTCACCTTCGTTCACTACACGTAATAATAATGCCATGTTTAACATGATGCGGAATACGAAACATGATGCTCGATGATGGATGCAAAATTTAACAATTTGAATACAAATTTCCTTCGCGGTACAGTTGCAAGTATCAATATCAACTAATGACCCAAGGTCATCACTCAATCCAAAATTCCAAACAAAACCTAAATCATTAAAGGTTACTATTTGCTTTTATGAATTATTTATTTAATTCAAAATTATGAAATAAACCAACTTATTCTAATTGAGCTCAAAATTTTAGTAAATGTTCATTACATGATAAGTAAGTGGCAAAACAAATTTCATAATTTTTGGACAATTAAATAAGCCTAGAAAAATCATGGAAATCCATTTATTAATAAATTGAACAATTTTTATCACACTAAAAAATTACTTAAAAACATTATTTCATATTTTTCTTAAATACTATACATCACAGAGAAGTCACACAAAAAGTTTCATAATTTTTGGAGCTCTAAATAAATCTACACAAAAATAACAAATTGCATCACTATTCATTCAAATCTGAAAATAGAAAAATCCATTTGAACGCTGAGTCACTGACAACGGGTCCCACCTATCATCCCTAACCTCGCGCGTTTGACCAGGACGGCGATGGCGCTGACCGACATAAACTCGTCGACGGTGAGTCCAACGGCAACGGCCAAAGTACCAAAATGATCACCAAGACTAGGCGCATCGATTGACGTCCCTATCAGCACTGATTACTGCCCTATACTAGCTCGTCGTCGGCCATGGCGGACGCGGTGGCACAGCAGTGCTACATCGGCGGCGTGCAACTGGTAGAGCTTAAACAAAGGATCCAGGAAGCACCAGTGGCTCACCCCGAACGCGTTGAAGCAAGGAGCGAGGTCGGAGAAGCAACGGAGAGGCGTGACGACGATCACGGTGATCACGGCGGAGCAAAGATCGTCGGTGAGGAAGAACCAGCGACTGCAGTGGTCAAAATGAGCAACCAACGATGGATTAAGTACCACAGCATCAAAACAAAATGGAATCAACCAAAACCAGGGACGGAGATGCACCGTGGAGCTCTGGCCGCGGCGAATCATGCTCGGCGGAGGAGTTGCTGGCCGCGAGGAAGAAGACGATGCAACTCGAGTTCCCGACGAAGACAAGCCGAATTGGTGGGTCGACTGGATGCGCAAGGAGTAAGCGAAGCTGGAACTAGCTTATCAGCGACGGTGGAGCACAACAATGACGGCGCGGGCTCGCCGGAGATGAGCAAGGCGATGGGAAAAAAACAGAGCAAAGAGAAAGGGCAAAGACGACGGCGGCTCAGGCTATAAAGGGGGCCAAGAAGCTCGAGGAAGCTGCGTTGTGGCCTTCACCACGCTAGCGTGATGCCAAAACGGCCACGACCGCGCCTGGAACGCCGAAGAAGGAAACGCCGGCAATGTAGCTTCGGCGGTGGACACTGTTCACCAAAATTACAGATTTGCCATTCACCAAATTTCACAAATTACTCCCAAATTTTCATAACAACTCAAAAATCTCCAAAAATAAAAGTTGTCCAAAATCAAAAGTTCTACAACTTTTCTTTTATAACCAACCCCTAATTCGGTCTACATTTTGAAATGATCTTTTAAATTCAAATAGGGGATATTTAATGAATTACGCCTTTTTGAATTACTCCAATTTTTTCTAAACAACTTGAAAAACTCCAAAAATAAACTTTGTATAACTTGTCAAGATCTACACTTTTTCTTTTGGGCTCAACCCCAAAATATGCTTAGATTTATAAATGGATTTTCAGGGTAGGATTTAAATATTGAAAATCAGGGTTTTTGGAGTTTCAAATCAATACAAAGATTTCAAACTTGATTCAAACAATACCAAGCAATGCTTATAACATAAATGTAAACTTATTTTAGTGAATGCATACAAAGTTTTCACCAAATGCCAAATGCTTTGCAATGCATATGATGATATGTCAGGTTTTAGTATTTAAACACCCGAGGTGTTACAATCCTTCCCCCTAAAAGAAATCTCGCCCCAAGATTCAAAGCCATAGAGTAAGTAATGGAAAAGGAAATGTGTCAGTCCAAAAACATCAAAAACTTGTCCATAAACACAGCTGAGGTTCCTTTACAAAACATAACTTGTAGCAACCGAGCTCAACTAACATTACTCTATTCTATATTGACGCTAGAAACTCTGGAAACTTTTCTAACAAGTAATCTTCTGATTCCCAAGTAGCTTCCTCTTCTGAATGTTGATTCCATTGTATTTTATAGAACTTGATTGTCCGTCTTTGAGTAACACGATCTTTCTGATCTAACACTCGGATAGGATATTCGGAATAAGTTAAATCCGGTTCTAGTTCCACTCCTTCAACTTCAACATTCTGTCTAGGCACTCGAAGACACTTCTTCAATTGAGAAACATGGAACACATCATGCACAACTGTGAGATGTTTAGGTAATTTCAAGCGATATGCCACTTTTCTATACCTTTCCAAAATTTGATATGGTCCAATATATCGAGGTGCCAACTTTCCTTTAACACCAAAGCGGTTAACTCCCTTCATTGGTGATACTTTCAGATATACAAAATCTCCTTTGTTAAATACCAATGGTCTCTGTCTTCTATCTGCATAACTCTTTTGGCGGGACTGAGCTATTTTCAAATTACTCTGTATTTGCCTAACCTTGTCTTCTGTTTCTTTCACAAGGTCAACTCCAAAGAATCTTCTTTGTCCAGGCTCAGATCAACTCAATGATGTTCTACATCTACGACCATAGAGTGCTTCAAATGGAGCCATTCTAATGCTTTCCTGATAACTATTGTTGTATGAGAACTCGGCCAAAGGTAAGCACTCATCCCACTTATTGGAATAGTTAAGGACACAACATCTTAACATATCTTCAAGTACTTGATTGACTCTTTCAGTCTGTCCATTAGTCTACGGATGATAAGCTGTACTATACAGAAGTTTGGTACCCAATGAAGAATGCAATTGTTTCCAAAAGTTAGAGACAAACTGTGTACCCCTATCTGACACAATAGTCTTGGGTACTCCATGGAGACTCATGATTCTTGCTAAATACATCTTGGCATATTGGATTGTAGGATATATTGTCTTGACTGGAAGAAAATGTGCTGACTTAGTGAGTCGATCCACAATAACCCATACTGAGTCAAATCCCTTTGATGTCTTGGGTAGACCAACAATAAAGTCCATACTTATGTCCTCCCACTTCCAAGATGGAATTGGTAATGGTTGTAATTCACCAGCAGACCTCAAATGTATAGCTTTCACCTTTTGACAAGTATCACACTTTGCTATATATCTAGCAATCTCTATTTTCATTTTAGTCCACCAGAATCTTTGCTTCAAGTCATGGTACATCTTGTTGCTTCCCGGATGGATAGATAACCTAGTAGCATGTGCCTCATCTAAAATTGACTGCCGCAACTCAGGAACTTTTGGTACCACCAGGCGATCCTTGAACCACAACACATCTTTATCATCAATGCTAAAGCATTCTGCTTTTCCATTCTTGACTCTTTCCTTGATATGGGCTATACCCTTGTTTTCCTTCTAAGCAGCAATAACTTGATGTCGAATAGTAGCTGCAACAATTATGTTGGTTAAACTTCCTTGTTGAATTACTTCTACATTCAACTTTTCCATTTCTTGACATAAATTCAAACCCATTGTTCTCACTATCAGACAATTGCAATAACTTTTGTGACTGAGGGCATCTGCAACCACATTTGCTTTACCAGGGTGATAATGTACTTCCAAATCATAATCCTTAATCAGTTCTAACCATCTTCTTTGTCGCATGTTCAACTCTGACTGAGTAAAGATATACTTTAAACTCTTGTGGTCTGTATACAAATGGCACGTATTACCAAGCAGGTAATGCCGCCAAATCTTTAGAGCATGAACCACAGCTGCTAACTCCAAGTCATGAGTCAGATAGTGTTCTTCATGCTGCTTAAGTTGCCTAGATGCATAAGTAATGACTTGGCCTTCTTGCATCAACACACATCCAATACCAATACCTGAAGCATCACAATACACATCAAATGGCTTCTCAATATTAGGTTGGGCTAATACTGGTGCAGTAGTCAACAGTCTTTTCAAGGTCTGGAAAGCCTCTTCATAATCAGATGACCAGACAAACTTAATTTGGTTCTTCAACAATTTAGTTATGGACTTTGATATTTTAGAGAAATCTAGAATAAACCAACGGTAATACCCCGCCAATCCTAGAAAACTCCGAACTTGATGAACTGTGATTGGCGGTTTCCAATCAAGCACATCACTCACTTTGCCAGGATCAACTGTAACTCCTTCGGCTAACAAGACATGTCCAAGAAATTGCACTTCCTTAAGCCAAAAATCACACTTGCTGAACTTGGCATATAGTTGATGTTCTCTCAAGCGGGTTAGAACAATTCTGAGATGTTCCGCATGTTCTTTCTTATTCTTGGAATATACTAAAATGTCATCAATAAACACCACTACAAACTTATCTAGCTCAGGCATGAATACTGAGTTCATTAGATACATGAAATGAGCTGGAGCATTTGTCAAACCAAAAGACATTACCAAGTATTCATATAATCCATATCTTGTGGTAAATGCCATTTTGGGAATATCTTCAGGCTTTATCTTGATTTGGTGATATCCTGATCTCAAATCTATCTTGGAGAAAACTTTGGCTTCGGCCAATTGATCAAAAAGCAAATCTATCTGAGGTAATGGATACTTATTCTTGATGGTCACTTCATTCAATGGACGATAGTCAACACATAACCTCAGGGTCTCATCTTTCTTTTTCACAAAAATTGCCGGACATCCCCAAGGTGAGGAACTAGGTTGGATAAACCCTTTCTCAATCAATTCTTGTAACTGAGTCTTCAACTTAGCCAATTCCTTAGGTGGCATCCAATAAGCTCTCCGAGAAATCGGAGCTGTTCCAAGTTGTAACTCTATATTAAACTATACATCCCTATCAGGTGGTAGACCGAGTAAATCTTCAGGAAACATATCCAGAAATTCACACACTACCGGAATATCTCTAATCTCTTTGACAGCAGTTGCACACATCTTGCCCATTGATCTTCTTAGGGTTGGAAGTTAGATGAGAAGTTGAGAATTAATATTAGGCAAACTCACTCTTAATGTCCTATTCAAAGCATCTATAACAACCTTATGCTGATACATCCAATTCATTCCCAAGATTACATCTATATCCTAATCCTTAAGGATAATCATGGTAGTGGGAAAAATATGCCCACCCAAGTTTATGGGTACCTGGTATACCATTTCCTTAGTACATAGACGTCCCCCGGGTGACTGTATAAAGAAACTTTCCTTTGTTGCCCCAATTGAAATTTCATACTTCATGACAAATGTTCTATTGATGAATGAATGCGATGCGCTAGAATCAAAAAGTACAACTGTAGGGTGATTGGCAACAGGAAACATACCCATCATCACTGGCCCCCCTTCTGAAATTTCTCTAGCTTGAATATAGAACACCCGTCCTGTCTTCCTCTCATCTTTGCCCTTCTGAGCATTTTGATTGGGGTTCTTGTTTGGTGCCTGACCCTGTTGTTGATTGGCAGGGGTCTTCTAATAATTTTGATTAGCCTGCCTAGGATATGGACATTCCCTAGAGAAATGACCAGTCCTTCCACAATTGTAACACAGATAGTTGTGACCCTGGGATGTTAGAGCATTGCCACCAGAAGCATTGGTTGACTGTGAGTTCGGATAGGTTATAGCAGGACAGACATTTAACTGTTGCCCGACTTGAGACTGTGGTGGATGGTAAGGAGGATGATTATGATGTACTGGATGATAAATCACCCTCTGCCTCTTCTGATTTCCCCCCAAAAGATCCAGACAGCATACTTTTTTTCTTTTTGAGCTCCTTATGCTGCTGATACTTTGACTCTGAAGCAATGGCAATATTTACGGCCTCATGATAAGTGACATTGGTGCAAGTTGTCATCATTGTTTGTAGCTTGGTATTCAAACCTCTCATAAACCACCTCTTCTTCTTTGCATCAGTACTAACATGTTCTGATGCATATTGTGATAGGTGATTAAATCTTCCCACATATTGTATCATGGTTTGATCTCCTTGCTTCAAAGCAAGGAATTCATCCAGCTTCATAGCCATCACTCCTTCAGGGATATAATGGGCTCTGAAGGCAGTACGGAACTCTGCCCAAGTTATTGGAATGCTAGCTGGTTGCATAGCCACTAAGTTTGCCCACCAAGCAATTGCTGCTCCTCTAAGTTGTTGGGTGGCAAACGCAGGTTTCTGATACTCCGTGCATGGGATAAGATCAAATTTCTGCTCCATGGTTCGAAGCCAGTCATCAGCCTCCAATGGTTCATCTGCCTTGGTGAACACTGGTGGTCTTGTGTCTGTAAAATCAACATATGTAGCCTCCTGTCTGTTATGGTGGCGACCACAGTTTCCGTGCATCTGATTCTGATTACTCTGAGCTATCTCATGAAGCAAACGAGAATTTTTGGCCATCACATTGACAAGTGCGGTTATAGCATCAGCCAGATTTGTTGAAACTGGTGGCAGATCTAGAATACCATCCTCATCTTATGAAGTTCTAGGAACATACGAACCCCGCGTACGACGCATCTGCTCATAACAAACCAAACTTTATTCACAAGCCTTTATTGAATTGCACAAAAGCTTACTCCAGACACATTACATAGGGTTTACTAATATAAACACCAAAACCTGTAAGTACCAAAACAAAGATACGTAGCTTAACTATAACTAACTATTATAACACTCTACTCTTTTCCGTGATTACTTCAAACTTTAGGCTCGGTATCCATTCCAGAATTATTACCGCCTTCATCATCACTTTCATTGATCATTACTAATTCTTCAGGATCTTCTTCTTCTTCCTCTTCTGATTCGTTATCATCGGCAAGGATGACACCGGAGTCCATGGCATCAGCTTGGGGCTCATGATTGGGATTTAGCATATTACTAAGCCTATGAACTTCCTCATGCAGATAAGTATTGTGTTCTTCTAAATCTTCTACATAGAATTCTAGCTCATGAGTTCTAGCTCTAGCTACATTTTCCCTATGCCAAGCCTCATTTTGTCCCTCCACCGTATGAACTAACATGCTTTCGTAGTTCCTATGTGCGGTAGTGAGACGCCTCAATTGACCCTGCAATTCTCCTACCTATATAGCATCCAAAGCCCTATCTCTAGTAGCTTATGCTAACTCTGTAGAAATCCTCTGTATCTCTGCCTGGGGATCAGGCCTAGAACTACTACTGCTAGCACCATCATTTCTAGGGGCAAGTTGGTGATGAGGAACTCCTTTGGGTCCAGTGGACTTACGGGGTGTCATCTTGGCACGAGCCATACTGTAGGAAACCAATTTAATCCAAGTAAGACCATTTGATCAAAATCTAAAAAGTAGCTAAGATGGATTACATTCTTCAAACCAGACTCACTACTCAACTCCAGACTAAGAGGTGAAGGAAGTAACGAGTGAATTATTCATGATGCATGAATTGTTCTTACGAACAAAACATCAAAATTTATAATACACATAAACAATATTTATTTTTATATAGGGCATAGTAAGATTACTACTCCACTACACAAGACCTTTTTAATTAAATACGGAATGGTGAGAAAGAAATAAGATAAGTCAGAAGTAATTTGGACCAAATTATCAAGTTAAATTTAGTCATCCCAAATCATTTTGAAGTTTTTGTAAAACAATACAACAAAAACCTTGTAATGATCGCTCTGATACCATTCTGTGGCAGAACCTCCTAAATTATAGGACCCACATGCACTTATCACTATCCATCGACCTTTGACAACTATGCATATGTTCTTGGTAACTTAAGAAGTCTGTCAGGTGTCCTCGGGGAACCCCGAATCATCCACGATTTCCAAGCAGGATCACATTTCAGGGTCATTGCAGTATTACAACATTTATTCAAATATCAATACTAGAGTAAAAATAGCGGAAGTCTTACGATAACTTAGTTTACAAACCAGTTGTTTCAAACCTTACAATCTAAGTTCGATAATTATTACAAACCATAGTAGTAGTGGAGTGGCATATTAAACAAATCCATAACACACAAAATAAACATCCTGCCCAAGGATCACACATTTACTTCTCATCGTCAGAATGAATGATAGTCATGCAGCACGATCCAAAATAGATCTGCTCATGAGGCTCACCTGCAACAAGGGGTCAACGAACCCTGAGTACAAAAATACTCAACAAGACTTAACCAAAATATTAACTTATAAACTTAGGAATGTAGGCTCAGGGATTCAAGGTATAGCTTTAACAATGATCAAAGTTCTTTTGCATAAAAGCCCTTTTAACAAAATTCTTTATATAGAAAACTTCATAAGAATTATATACAAAGCTGACACGATCCATGCTGAGATCATGAAACTTTATATCCAACACCTTCACAAGCCTTATTCAAGTTCTAGTTATTAATACTACGATGATGAACAGTGAGTTGGGTCTCCATAACCGAGGAGCAACGACGATTCGAACCGATTAAAACCCAGCTGGGAATTCCAGACCACACAACATATGCAGGTCCCCGACCTACATATACCAACCTGCACTCAGATCCTCTAAAAACAAGAATGGGTCCGCGCCACCCGAGAATATAGTACCCCACCATTCCAGCCCATGGCCACGTGGGTACACGCTATTCCCGCCATCTCTCCACTCCCAGTGCGCGAGTAGCCATTCTCATAATAGAATAGCCAAGTAAAGGCTTACCGGAGTATGTGGTTAGTACTACAAATTCTCACCTCATGCAATTCAACAACGGACGTGCCTTAATCGACATAGGCGGAAAGACCCCGCTCACAAGACCTCCATGTCTGGTGGCTCACACTCACCGAGTCCGCCCGGTCTAGATTTATTACTCCACATTCCCATATCACATGCTAACATAATTAACCAATGTTCCATTTAAAACTTGCAGGTGGCAGGTAGTCACCCGACTTTCATCGTTCTACGCATAGCTAAGCAAAACTAGGCATATACAAATTTAAAACTGGTAATATGGTAAATATGGAATAACAAGGGTGGTAATGCACCAATTAGACTCTTACTTAACTCCTAATCACTTAATACAGTAACGGAAAGCAAAAGCAAAATTAATTTATAAAACACAAGGTAGGGTTGTATGCATCCGGGGCTTGCCTTCGTTGACGAAAAAGTCTAGTTCCTGCGACGTTTCACAAGTATTCGATCTGACCTCAATAGACGGATTAACCTCCTCAACAACTTGATTAACTACCACGTGTTCACCTTCGTTCACTACACGTAATAACAATGCCATGTTTAACATGATGCGGAATACGAAACATGATGCTCGATGATGGATGCAAAATTTAACAATTTGAATACAACTTTCCTTCGCGGTATAGTTGCAAGTATCATTATCAACTAATGACCCAAGGTCATCACTCAATCCAAAATTCCAAACAAAACCTAAATCATTAAAGGTTACTATTTGCTTTTATGAATTATTTATTTAATTCAAAATTATGAAATAAACCAACTTATTCTAATTGAGCTCAAAATTTTAGTAAATGTTCATTACATGATAAGTAAGTGGCAAAACAAATTTCATAATTTTTGGACAATTAAATAAGCCTAGAAAAATCATGGAAATCCATTTATTAATAAATTGAACAATTTTTAGCACATTCAAAAAGTACTGAAAAACATTATTTCATATTTTTATTAAATACTATACATCACAGAGAAGTCACACAAAAATTTTCATAATTTTTGGAGCTCTAAATAAATCTACACAAAAATAACAAATTGTATCACTATTCATTCAAATCTGAAAATAGAAAAATCTATTTGAATGTTGAGTCACTGACAACGGGTCCCACCTGTCATCCCTAACCTCGCGTGTTTGACCATGACGGCGACGACGCTGACCGACGTAAACTCGTCGACGGTGAGTCCAATGGCAATGGCAAAGTACCAAAATAATCACCAAGACTAGGCGCATCGATTGACGTCCCTATCAGCACTGATTATGGCCCTATACTAGCTCGTCGTTGGCCATGGTAGACGTGGTGGCATGGCAGCGCTACGCCGGTGGCGTGCAACTGGTAGAGCTTAAACAAAGGATCTAGGAAGCACCAGTGGCTCACCTCGAACGCGTTGAAGCAAGGAGCGAGGTCAGAGAAGCAACGGAGAGGCGTGACGACGATCACGGTGATCACGGCGGAGCAAAGATCGTCGGTGAGGAAGAACCGGCGACTGTAGTGGTCAAAATGAGCAACCAACGATGGATTAAGTACCATAGCATCGAAACGAAATGGAATCAACCAAAACCAGGGACGGAGATGCACCGTGGAGCTCTGGCCGCGGTGAATCGTGCTCGGCGGAGGAGTTGCTGGCCGCGGGGAAGAAGACGATGCAACTCGAGTTCCCGACGAAGACAAGCCAAATTGGTGGGTCGACTGGATACGCAAGGAGTAAGCAAAGCTGGAACTAGCTTATCAGCGATGGTGGAGCACAACAACGACGGCGTGGGCTTGCTGGAGATGAGCAAGGCGACGGGAAAAAAAGAGCGAAGAGAAAGGGCAAAGACGGCGGCGGCTTAGGCTATAAAGGCGGCCAAGAAGCTCGAGGAAGCTACGTTGTGGCCTTCACCACGCCAGCGCGACGCCAAAACGGCCACGACCACGCCTGGAACGCCGAAGAAGGAAACGCCGACAATGTAGCTTCGGCGGTGGACACTGTTCACCAAAATTACAGATTTGCCATTCGCCAAATTTCACAAATTACTCCCAAATTTTCATAACAACTCAAAAATATCCAAAAATAAAAGTTGTCCAAAATCAAAAGTTCTACAACTTTGCTTTTATAACTAACCCCTAATTCGGTCTACATTTTGAAATGATCTTTTAAATTCAAATAGGGGATATTTAACGAATTACGCCTTTTTGAATTACTCCAAATTTTTCTAAACAACTTGAAAAACTCCAATAATAAACTTTGTATAACTTATCAAGCTCTACACTTTTGCTTTTGGGCTCAACCCCAAAATATGCTTAGATTTAGAAATGGATTTTTAGGGTAGGATTTAAATATTGAAAATCAGGGTTTTCGGAGTTTCAAATCAATACAAAGATTTCAAAGTTGATTCAAACAATACCAAGCAATGCTTATAACATAAATGTAAACTTATTTTAGTGAATGCATACAAAGTTTTCACCAAATGTCAAATGCTTTGCAATGCATATGATGATATGTCAGGTTTTAGTATTTAAACACCCGAGGTGTTACACGGGTGTGGGATACTAGCAGAGCGCGGTGCGTTGCCCTGAGCTTGCGTGATGTCTAGGTGGTCCCACCCATGTTGTGCCTGGCGAGCATGACAAGAGCGGTGGCCCGGGCACCGCCTGCGCCTGGGCTGCTGGTGCGTGGTATCGTCGTCGGTCGGTGGGGCTCTGGGTGTGAGGAGTACCATATCGTACTCACATCCTAGAGACATAAACTCTAGGCTCCCAAACTAGATCACCATGCCGAGACGCAGTGGTCGTACGAGGTCTGCCATCCAGAACTCGTTGGAATGATGAAGCTGACATGCAGCAGGCCCCTACCTGGCACGCCAACTGTCGGTGTTTTGGATCGGTAGATCCTCAACCAACTAGTGAAAGTGTACTGCGTGCCCCTAATCCCAGATGGTGATGCAAAGAGACACAAGGTTTATACTGGTTTGGGCAATAAGTGCCCTATGTCTAGTATGAGAGAGCGATCTTGTATTCCTTGCACCGAGGTGCTTGTAGTAGGGGTTTACAAGCTGGGCGAGAGAGGGAGCTTGTCCTAGGTCTCTGCGTGGAGCGGCGTGGGTTGCTTGAGATGTTGATCTCAGGTAGTGGAGGAGCATGCGTATTACAGAGTGTCGAGCATTGCTAGAGCATGTGTGTGTCTGAGTCCACATGAGTCTGTCTGTGCGTGAACGTTCACCCTTAGAAACGGCCCCAATCACTCCCTTTTATAGTTGAAGGGGGGGGGGACAGGGGTGATACATGCGTTTGCTACATGGCATTTTGTGAGCGGAGGCGGTATGTCTGAGCCCTGTGCTTGTCGCTGTGGTGGTATGGTCGACGGAGCGGTCTTGTCCTTGACGCACTAGAGCAACATGCCGGTCATGCCCGATCCTATGTGATGTGGGAGCTCTAGTGATAGCTTGACATAGGGCATGGCGGACGACGTGCCGGTCACTGTATGTCGACAGTGTAGAGAGCCGAGGCTCAGTTGGAGCAGAGGTCGAACCATTGTGGGGGGCTCGGCGGGCATGAATCTCAAGGCTGCCAAGACCCCAAAGCGGATGGCCGAGGCTCGGAGGGAGCAGTTGGTCCTGTACACTGATTCTGAGGCTACAGGTACCTGAACTTGATTCCCCCCGCTGCACTATCCTCAGAGCAGTTGGGGTTAGGCAGCATAGTGCAACACGGGCATCGGTCGTGGGCATAGCGCCGAGCACAGCGACTGGTAACCCCCGCCCCATCTTGTCCAGGATGGCGTGGCGTTGATGTGACTCCCATCTCATCGACCACTCCGCTGTACCGGGCCGTCATTCGGTTGATGTCGCAGGAGTGGTTGGCCACGTTAGTTAGGCATGACGTCCTGATCGAGGCGGCGATGATGGGGTGGCTGCCGAGCTAGCCTCGAGTGAGGCGGACAATCGGTTCCTCGTCCGAGGCCTTACGTGCGGGGCCTCGAGCGAGACGGAGAATCGGTACCCCGTCCAAGGCCTTACGTGTGGGGCCTCGAGCGAGACAGAGAATCGATACCCCATCCGAGGCCTAGTGGGAGGTGCCTTGGGCGAGTCGGAGAATCAGTACCCCGTCCGAGGCCTTACATGCAGGAGGTGCCTCGGGCGAGTCGGAGAATCGGTACCCCGTCCGAGGCCTTACGTGCGGGGCCTCGAGTGAGTCGGAGAATCGGTACCCCGTCCGAGGCCTTACGTGCGGGGCCTTGAGCGAGATGGAGAATCGGTACCCCATCCGAGGCCTTACGATTTCATTTTGGGCCGAGCCCGCTTCAGGTAGGTCTAGATTTGTTCGAGGTGGGCCAGGTGGCCTAGCTGAGCTTCGAATAAGGTGGGGGTTTGCTGTTAGTTGTCTCTTGACTTCGATTTTTATAGGGTCTAAGTGATTTTTTCGGTTTTTGCTTAGGGGACCCCTTTTTATGGTACCCGACACTAAGCATATGTGCAAGCTAAAATCCAAACTCTTAGCACATATGTTGGGGTAGCAATTGCTACCATTTGGGATTCATGAAACTTGTCCATATCCTTTACACATGGTAAATATACTTGGGCAAGCAACATGGATTCAATTAAATTTCAACTCATATCTTTGTTAAAGGGTTGTCATCAATTACCAAAATAGGGGAGATTGAAAGCTCTAGTTTGGTTTTGGTTAATTGATGAAACCCTAAGTGCTAACCTAGTTTATCAAAGTAATTATGAGATAGGTAGCACTACTCTAAGTGATGAAGCAATGGCGAAGATCATGACGATGGTGATGGCATGGTGATGATCAAATGCTTGAACTTGGAAAAGAAGAAAGAGAAAAACAAAAGACTCAAGGCAAAGGTATAAATAGTAGGAGCCATTTTGTTTCTGTGATCAAGACACTTAGCGAGTGTGATCACATTTATGTTAGATTGCCGTTCTATTAAGAGGGGTGAAACTCGTATTGAAATGCGGTTATCAAAGT